>NC_077228.1:340922763-341222763 GCF_027887165.1 Monodelphis domestica | reverse complement strand
GCATTGAGTAAGAATGGCTCAAAAACAATGCTTTTAGTGTACAAGAGACCAATTGAGAGTGACAATGAGAGAAGACACTAAACCTCTCTCTGAAATGTCTGCACTTCTAGAAGTGACATCCTGGGCTGGGTGTAGAAAAGGAGGATCGTTTCTACTAGACTTAAAAAATATATTTTTAAACTGCCTGGGAAGTGGTACCCACTTAGTGATTTTTTTGTTGTTTGTTACCCACTATCCTTAAATTCAAAAAAAATTTTTTTAAAAGAATAAAACTTAAAAAAAAACCAAAACAAAACACCTCTTACCTTCTGCCTTAGTATCAGCTCTAAGACAGAAGAGCAGCAAGGACTAGGCAATCAGGGTTAAGTGACTTACCTAGGGTCACCCAGCTAGTACGTGTCTGAGGCCAGATTTGGACCCACTGAATCCTAAAACATTAAAGCTAAAAAGTTTGCTTAGGGTGAGGGACATTTATCATCCTTGTGTTTTTCCTGTTCATTCGTGGCTTTCTAATCCCCCCAAATAATGAGTTGTTATAATTCAGGAAGCATTTGCTTCAAGGAGCCCTGTGAAGCTGAATTTTGCTTCATAATGGTAGGTCACTGAGCACAAATTAGAACCTAACCCCTGTCCAATATTTTAAAAATATAATTGCAGAGCAGTCTGTTTGTGGCCCCTCCCCCCTCATAAGTTTCATGGAAAAAAAAAAAACTTAGTTACTGGTAAAGAACCAAACTTAATGCCACAAATGTGAGAGAGATGATGAAGAGGCTCGCTCGAAGGTGACCGCCCGAAGAAAAGCTGATGCGGCCTTCAACCGCTGGATAAACCACCTGCATTTTGCTGATATATTCAGAAACGACATTGATATCTTGGTCACCTGGAAAGCACACAGAGAAAATGTAAGCAGCCAAAAGAACGAGGAAAGAGAAGAGGAGAAGAATTTTCACAATGATAGCAATGCAGTGGAAAGTTGGATCAGCCTCCCCATTCTCCTTGGGATTGAGCCCTGAAGGAAAGTTTGCCCACCAACCATTCTGACACAAAGGTATTATTATGCCCCTTTTACAGATATGGAAATTGAGTCAGACAGAGGTTAAGTGACTTGCTTACAGCCCCATAGCTATTAGGTATCTAAGGGCAGATTTAAATGCAGGTCTTCCTAATTTTAAATCCAGCCTCCTAATTTTTTTTCTTTTTAAGCTAATATTTATATAATGCTTATTATGCGCTTACAATGATTAAATGATCTTACATCTCCATTATATTCACATTTTATAGCTAAGGAAAAGGAGGAAGAGATTTAAATGACTTATAAAGATGAAACAGTTCATTAGTGTCTGAGGTCGGATTTGAATTCAGATCTTCTTGACTCTCCAGGGCACCCCCTAGCTGCCTGAAATCCCTGGCTTCCTTTGGTACTCAGTTCAAGGACCACCTTCTACATAAAACCTTGGTGGATTCCCCCGCGTGTCAGGGCTTTCAGAAGTGCCTCCTAGAATTCATTTTGTATAGATCCGACACATTTTACCAGAGGCACATATCTTCTCTCCTGCTACAATGGAAGCTGCCTTGGCAGACAAACTGGGTACTTTTAACTTTGTATTTCTTTTTTTATTGCTTAATTAATTAATTTAGAATATTTGTATTTCTAGTGCTTAGAACAATGTCTGGCACATATCAGATGCTTCATAGATAGATGCTTGTTATTAGATTGATTCTCATCTTGTTTTATCAGAAGTGCTTGGGGGGAGCAGCGGGGTGGCTCAGTGCATAATCAGACCTGGTGTGCGTGGGGGAAGGACCTGGGTTCAAATCTGCCTCCAGACATTTTCTAGCTATGTGACCCTGGGCAAGTCACTTGCCCCCCATTGTACAGCCCTTACTGCTCTTCTGCTTTAGAAACAATGTATAGTCTTGATTCTAAGACAGAATGCAAGGGTTAAAAAACCCCAAAACATTCCTTTTCCCCCATCATTTTGCCACCTGACATAACCTATTCGCATTAAAACACAAGGCAAGATTACCCAGAAAGGAAAACCTGACATATCAGAAGCAAATATGGTATAGCGGAAAGAGGGATTTGGAGTCAGGAAGACCTGGCTTCCAATTTTGCCTCTACTATTTATTAGCTGGGTAACCCCAGCAAGTCATTTTATCCCTCAGAGTCTCAGTTTCCTTTAAAATGAGGGGGATGGACTAGACAGCTTCTGAGGTCCCGCCTGCCTCTAGATCTCTGATTCTACAAAATATAGATAAGCACAACTGCCTCACAGGGACGTTGTGAGATGAAAATGAAAGAAATAATGGATGCAAAGAACTTGGCAAGCTTCAAATATCAGCTATGGCTTTGCATGGGGATTTTTCATCCTTAACCCAAAAACTACTTTGCAGGAAGTTAAGTCTAACCCAATCCAGGCTAATGGTCTGGTTTTGTTTTTTCTGTCCTCCCTGTCTTCACAAAGTACCGTTTTCTACCCGTGCATGATGGAGAGGTGCTCAGAGTCTGTTACTTGGGCTTACCAGAGTCGTGCTTCAAAGATTCCTCTTTAATCATTTGGAATCCATCCCCTCCTTCAGCGAGGAAGCTGGGGAGGACAATCTTGTAGACTTCGTCCGTTTGGAGAGGCACATAAGTTGGCACGCGGCACTTGGTACAGAGGACATCTAAACTAGTCACTCGCTGCCCGGGTTGCTTCCTCAGATCATACACCACATGGATGCCTAGGAAGGAGATGCGTGTTTAAGTTACTATTAGTTCTAGAGGTTTCTGAAGAAAGTGAGCTGAAGTCTTGAATGGAAATCTCTCTGGGAGATACAGAAGGAACACGCCATTGTTCCAAGGGAGGTTGTAACTAGGATTGCCCAGAAGGGAATGGCTGAAAAAACTGTGGGACATGAAATGAAAAATAACAAACCACAACAAATTCAGAGACTCCTAGGAAGACCGATGAACCAGTGAAGAATGAAGTAAAGAGAGCCAAGAAAATGATGTTCTAATAACAATGTAAATGGACTAACAAATGCCATTGTTATGTGGATTTATGAATTCCACTCTATATGGCTAGTATTAATTCTTAGTGATATTAAATATGACATCTTATCCACCAAAGAAGAGAAAATTCACCCCCTTCCCTTCTTTGTAGAGGTAGGGTGTGGGGGCTTTGGGTATGGAATACTGTGTATGTTTTCAGATACCCTATATACATTTTTTTAACCCTTACCTTCTGTCTTAAAAATGATACTAAGTATCAGTGCCAAGGCAGAAGACTGGTAAAGGGTAGGCGATACTGGGGTTAAATGATTGAGGTCAGATTTGAACTCACAATTCCAGACCTGGCTCTCACTTCCATTGAGCCACCTAGCTGCCCCACTAGTATCATACTCAGTTCATGTGTTAGTTAGTTTTGCTGAATGTCTTTGTCTGTCTCTCTCATTCTCTCTCTTACTTTCTCTACTCTTTCTTTCTCTCTCTTCCTTCCTTCCTTCCTTCCTTCCTTCCTTCCTTCCTTCCTTCCTTCCTTCCTTCCTTCCTTCCTTCCTTCCTTTCTTTCTTTCTTTCTTTCTTTCTTTCTTTCTTTCTTTCTTTCTTTCTTTCTTTCTTTCTTTCTTTCTTTCTTTCTTTCTTTCTTTCTTTCTTTCTTTCTTTCTTTCTTTCCTTTCTTCTTTCCTTTCTTTCTTTCCTTCTTCTTTCTTTCTTTCTTTCTTCTTTCTTTCTTTCCTTCTTCTTCTTCTTCTTCTTTCTTTCTTTCTTTCTTTCTTTCTTTCTTTCTTTCTTCTTTCTTTCTTTCTTTCTTTCTCTTCTTTCTTCTTCTTTCTTTCTTTCTTTACCTTCTTCTTTCTTTCTTCTTTCTTTCTTTCTTTCCTTCTTCTTCCTTCCTTCTTCTTTCTTTCTTCTTTCTTTCTTTCTTTTCTTTCCTTTCTTTTTCTTTCTTTCTTTCTTTCTTTCTTTCTTTCTTTCTTTCTTTCTTTCTTTCTTTCTTTCTTTCTTTCTTTCTTCTTTCTTTCTTTCTTTCTTTCTTTCTTTCTTTCTTTCTTTCTTTCTTTCTTCTCTCTCCCTCCCTCCTCCCCCTTCCCCTGTCTTCCTCCACCTCTCTTCCTGTCCCTCCCAACTCTCTGGGGAGGAGAAAAGGAGGAATTTAAGTGAAATGGGGATGATATAAAAGTAAAATAGAATCATAAAAAAAATGTAAAATCTAGTGTATCCACAAAATCTTAGTGCAGTGTACAGTTTAATCTTATTAGCTAAAAAAGTAATAGAATCATTAATATGAACTTTTTATTTTTGTTAAAAAAATTTCTGGGTTATACATAATATGAAATTTTTTTAAAAGGAGAAAACTGGATTTTAAAACATCACCTAGTGAGTTACCATGGGAAAAACTCTGGATTTAGAATTAAAGTACATGGGTTCATATCTCAGTTTGACTACTTTGTGATAATAAAAAAGTCATTTAATTTCCTGAACCTCAGTTTCCCCATCTATAAATGGAGGGGATTGAATAAGAGATTTCTTCTGAATCTATGATTGTATCCTGGCTTCAAATCTGGCCTCAGATACTTCCTAGCTATGTGATCCTGGGTGAGTCACTTAACCACAATTACCTAGCCCTTACAGCTCTTCTGCTTTGAAACTGATACTTAGTACTGATTCTAAGACAGAAGATATGGCTTGAAGACAGTATGATCCTAATATCATTAATATGAACTTAAATTTTTTAAACCATAAATTTTTAAAAAGGTCATTTTTCAGAAGAAGTTGACCTCCATCAAGATTGGGGTGCCACATGTAAAACCCAGTGGAATTGCCCATTGGCTACAGGAGGGGGTGAGGGAGGAGGGGAGAGAAAAAATATGAATCATGTAACCATGGAAAAATATTCTAAATTAATTAAATAAAAATTTTTTAAGACTAAAAAAATTAATTAAAAAAAGATCGGGGTGCTTCTCTCAGAGCTTTGGAGTTTTGCCTCTGGTCCATAGAAAGATTTGTTTTTCCTCTCTACAGTAAGCAAGAGGAAGACAAAGAATGAAGGCCAGCCACAAGCTGGGTTGACAGTAGAGAGACAGAGGTTACATGCTAGAGGTACATGGCGCAGTGGGAAGAGAACTGAACTGAGGAGCCAAGATAGGAAGTCCCCATCATCAGGGGTGGTGATTTCACCTTCCCTCTCCTCAGTTTTCTCACCTACAAGATGAGAAGGCTATATGAGATGACCCGGGAATTGCCTTCCAAACTCTAATATCTTAGAGACATCAAGCCTCAGCTCAAGCAAGATGGAGAGGGGACAAAACTTACCACCCACTTGCAGGAACTCCCCAAAGCCTTGGCCATGGCGATGCACGCTGTGCTCAAAGGCCTTTTTCAAGGTGGAGCCTTTTAACTCGATGAGATCAAAGGTGCCCCCAAAGGGCAACACAGAAGCCAGGTTTTCCCATGTGATTGTACCTGCGTGGAGGGATCACAAGTGACATCAACAGAGGATCAGCTGGAAGAAACCCCAAATGGGCATCCCCTTAGTGCTGGGCAGGTGGAGTGGTCAAGGGAATGGAGAAGAGAGAGCAGAAAGCAGCATCGACTCTCTAGTAGTTATTGCCAGGAATTATAAAGATGGAAGGGAGCTCTAGGAGGGCCTCTAGTCTTACTCTCTGCCCCTGAGCAAGGTGGCTGTAAAGGTAAAATTAATATACAATGACTAAATATTATCTTTTATAAATATATATTGTATATATATTTATAAAGATATATAGTTTAACTGCCTGAATTCAGCTCAGTTGCAGGTCAAAGAGAGAGCCTGGGAGGTGCATACATCTACTTAATATCAATAACATGATATCGCCAAAGTGGAGATGCAGGAGAGATTATAGGGAATTTGGGGAAATACTAAAGACTTCTGGGGAATGAAGTCAAAGGTTCAAAATCTCCATTTATACAGTGGCATAGCTTTTAAACTACCTTAGCAATAAAACTGTGCTCTCTTTTCTATTAGTTAGGATAGCTAGATAGAGCATTGGGTCTAGTGTCAGGATGTCCATTAGTAGTTGTGTGACTCTGGCCAAGTCATTTAACCTCTTTTTGGCAGTTTCCTCATCTGTAAAATGGGGATAATAACAGTACCTATATCCTAGGGTTGCGAAGATCAAATGACATAATTTTAAAGTGCTTAGCACAGTGCTCTAGAAATGTTAGCAAGTATTATTATTAGATGCCAAAGGAGGAAATGCTCTGAATCAAAAGATCCTGGCTCTAAGGTCCTTTCCAGTTTTAAGTCCTATGATGTTGCTGGGATTGAATTTCCTGAAATTAGGCAGCTCACTCCAGGATGGAACCATTAGCAGAAGTAGAGACAGGATGAACCACGTTCCCAAGGCACAAAGCCAAATGGAAGAATATACCATTGTTCTTTTCATCAATGGGGGATCGAATGCCTCCTGAGTTCAGGATACACATGGAAACATGGTTCCAAGTCTTTTCATCAGGATGTCTAATGTTGTTCTTAATCTGTAACAGGAGCACAAAATGATCTCAAACACTTTCATGTTTTTTTCCTCAGCAAAGACCCCAGAAACTCATCTGGCACAAAACTAAGGAAGCTAAATGACGTTTGCTCCTTCTAGAGTCCTTCTACTACATTCTGCCTCTGTGCCTTTGCTCAGGCTGTGCCCCATTCCAGGAGTGTTCTCCCTCTTCACCTTCACCTTCACCTTTTGGAACCCACAGCTCACTCAAGCAGCACCTTCTTAGCCTTCTCTTGATTCCACATTCTTCCCATATTCTAGCTGCTAAAATTCCTTGGAAGATATTTCTTTGTGTACATGCTATTTTCCTCCAGTAGAATGGGGGACATTCCCCTGGAGGGGGAGGACTATTTAATTTTTTTCCCCTTTTGCCACCAGCATCTGTCCCAATACCTTAAGAAATGCTTGCTGGATAGACTTGGATCAGAGGCATTTCTGAAGAAATGCTTAGCAAGAGCTCCAAAGCCTAAAGAATAACATAGTGCATAAGACTATTCAGTATTAGAAACGGTGACTAAGAAGAGAAAAGGAGAAGTCTGTTCAGCCTGAGGAGGCATCTGAATCCTTTCAGGACACCAGGGATCAGTAGATCACTCCTTTAGGTAATATCCTACCAAGCTGAAGAATTCAGTCGCCTCTGTATAGTCAAGTCAAGACAATGAGCATTTATTAAGCACCAACTATGTTCCAGGCACTAAGTTAAGCACTAGGGATCCTAAGAAAGACAAACCCCATTTTGTACATTTGTACAAAATATTATTCTTTAGTCAAGCATAGGGATTTCTGAAAGCAAATCCCAGATATAGTACAAAAATAACTGGGTCAACTAATTGACTTTTGGGTAGCTAAACCTAATCAATCCAAGTCTAAACAATGCCTATTTCGTGTTTGGGTAGGCTTCTTGTGCATATTCAGATAATTATTTCTTTTAAATGGAAAACACATTAAAAATTTTTTTAGACAACCAATATCAAGTTCTCAAAAGGATAGGGTTTTTGTTTTGTTTTGTTTTTGTTTTTTACATATACCCTTCAAAACAATGCCCCACTTCCCTAATGCTGAAGAGTCTTTCTGTTATGAGAGCCCTACTGAAGTGCCAGTATCCAAACCAGGCTACCAGGCAGATACAATGCCCTGATTTTACTTGTAGGTTATTGCAAAAAAAACAAAATTCTAAAAGGAAATTTCCCCAGTGCCACCCACTTCAATTGCAAAGCATAAGACACTAAATCCCAGACTGGTAATTTTAGAGATGTCTCATGTCACTTACCATAGCATCACAAATCATGTTCCCCATGTTGCATTCCCTAAAGCGGCAGGATTGTGTAGAGCCATCCAGATAGACAATGGTTTTCCCTAACTCCTGCTTAGAATAATTGTCCAGTTTTACCCTCCATGCATCGATATCAGCTTTTATGGTTGGCTCTAAAAGAGAAGCAAACCCTGTGGTTAGAGATGGCTCATAGACATTATCCCAGATCTGATTCTGGAGATCACTTCAAGCTGATCATCATTTGCCCCTTTTCTCAACTATATTTTGATCCCCTGGTAGGGTGTCATTTTAAAAAGATGGGTTAAAGCCCATCAACATAAAATAAATAACAATCCTCCTCCAAAAACAATAAAAAAATGAAAACAAAACCAAAAACATTCCTCATCTTCTTCAGGAGTTGGCAAAATCCCTGCCCCTCCCCCTTTTCCCCAGTTGCTCAGTCTGCCATACCTTCTTGGATGCTGCTGTTTAGGAGGATAGGATTTCCATGTGATGTGACTACATTTCCTTCATTGTCAAATTCGACATTTAGGTATCCCAGATATTTTCCAAAGGCATAAGCTTGAACAACTGGGACCTTCTGCCCATCATCAGCTGTGACGATGAATGGATAGTCTCCAGCAGGCACTTCCTTGGATGGAAGTGGACGGCCTGAAACCAAACAGATAACAGATGAGCCCTTCAGCCTATGACCACTCCTGTTTATCCATCATGGCATCTACATAAAGTTGTTTGTTATTAATGAAATCCTGATGATGCTTAGAGAATGTCCCTGAAATACCATCCAAAGAGTTTGAAAGGGTTTCTTCCTCCTCCTCCCAGTTCACCATGTCATAAGGAACCCTTGTGTCCACTTCAGAGATTCCTTTCATTTTTGTTCTTGTGTCTCTCTGGACTCCTCTCACCTCTCCCCCCTTTCCCTGCCCTCGATTGGATTCTACTTTCCCCTTCCCCTCTTTAACTGCCTGCCTAACTTTCTGATTATGTTGGGTCTCAACTTAATTCACAAAGTATTTATTGGGTGCCAGGCACTTGCTAGGCAATGAAGACGTAAGGACAAAAAGTAACCAGGACTTGCCCGTAGAAGCTTATGTGCTACTGGGTGGGTGGGGTGAAGGACAGAAAACAATATTTCATAAACAGCAAAATAAATAGAAAATATATAAAAAAGAAATATAATTTGTGGGCAGCAGGAAATACTAATTACTGGAGGAAATCAGAAAAGGTTCCTTTAGGGAGGTGATACTTAAAGTGATCCTTAAAGGGAGAAAAGGATGTCAAAGGGTCCAGGTGAAAAGGGAAAGCTCTACAGCCATAGAGGTATCTCCCATGCAAGGCAAAAGATAGGAGATGGAATGTGATGTTGGAGAAACAGCAGGTAGGCTGGTTTGCTTGGAACATAAGAGAGTATGAAGGGGAAAATGTGTGATCAGCTTGGAAAATAGGACCAAGGCAGATAGAGAAAGACTTTAAATGACAGGAGGATAGAGGAGGATAGATTCAGATGATGGCCCATCCATGTGCTTATAAATGAAGCCATTCTTGATTAGCAGACCCTGCCAGCTCTTGCATTCTGCTGGTGGAAGAAATCATCACTAACCTTTCCCAAAATACATTTTTGGAGGTCCCCACTCTTTAAAGCCAGTCTCTTTTCTTCTCCCCATTAGGCTTTGCACCCTCAACTTCCCTTGACTTCCTATTTGGAATTCTTTGGAAGGGGCTGACAACCTCAAGGTAGCCCTTTGGAATTTAGGGTCATTCATAGGAAATGACCAATACTCAGCTAGTTGATGTAGTGTCTAGAATACCAGGCTTAGGATGAGGAAGACCTGAGTTCAAATCCTGCCTCAGACATTTGCCCTGTGCTCCAACACCAGCAAATGGTTTAGTTGCCAAACCTTATCATTTACCTGTCCCTTATAAAGCCAGGCAAACTAAACCCTAATGCCATCTGAATCCTTTCAGAGCATCATTTAACAGAGCCTAACTTGGACTTCATTCTCACCATAGCTTGTAGGTACCTCTGTGTTCTAGCTGTCTTTTCTAAAAAAAAAAAAAAAAAAGATACTGACAAAGGATGTGGCAAAACCGAATTTCCCCTTTTCATCCCCACCTTGAATAGCAGAACTGAGCCACTGTAGGGGAGGGAAGAACTATTCTCCCTGAATATTTGCCAGCCTGGGAAGAACTACCTCTCTCTATGGGAAATGAGCCATATTGTAATTGTGGACTGCCTACCTCTGCCGATTTTTGGAAATAGGTTTTGCATGATAATACGTGAATAACACCGATTGAATTGCTTGTCAATTCCAGGATGGGGGAGGGAAGAAGTGAGGGAAACAATATGGATCAAAACTTAAGTGGAAATTTGTTATTAAAATAACAATTGTGTAAAACCCAGTGGAACTGCACCTTAGCCAAGGGAAGGGATGAGGGGAGGGGAGGGAAAGAATTTGATTCTTGTAACCAAGGAAAAATATTCTAAATTGACTAATTAAATAAAAATTTCAAAAATAATTAAATTTAAAAAATAACACTTAATAAAGGTGGGGAAAAGAATCAATTCTAAGTACCAGTTCTGAGGCAGAAGAGCAGGAAGTGCTAGGCAATTGGGGTTAAGTGACTTACAGACCTCAGGTAAAGAGTTCTTGTACTAGAGAATCATTTTGGGGATTGGGTTGTTGTTTTTTTTTTAGAAATAGATTTTTCTTACCTTTTATTTTTACATCACTTACATTTCCCTGTGCATCCCTCTTTCCTCCAGAGAAGGAAGCTTATAACAAAGAAATTTGTAAGAAGAGAAAAACCTGAGCAGAAGCATTCAATCTGTTAAAAGCTGACAGATGCCTTGTTCCTCCCTGGTGGATCCCTGGCTTCTCCAGAGTTCGTTTGTAAGCTAGCAAGGAGCTGCCTTAAGCTGAAGAGCATGCTATAGGCTTCATGTCTATAATCCACCGCTTAGCAAGCAATGCCAAACAGTGCCTGCCCTCGAGGAATGCACGTTCTCCTGGCTGACAGAACTGCATTTGGCTTAAGTGTTGAGGGGCCACCATGAGCAGAAAGTCTATGCAATCCTGCCGGAAGTCTAGCAGAAGAGCTCAGATCCTCCTGGAGCCTTTAGAGTGGGGGCAGGCAGCAGGCTCAGCTATGCTCACGAGAGCAACCCAGGGGTGGGGGCTCAGCGGCCAACAGCACCTTCTTCCATTGCATTCCTAACACAGAGCTGCAGATGGGTTTAATGTAACAGATTTCAGGCTACAAAATATGTCACGGAAGTTGTTCTGGTATGAAAAGGAAATCAGTCAATGAGCATTTATGAAGCCCTGGGATACAAAGACAGCTCATGAAGCAGCTCTTGCCCTCAGGGAGCTACTGGGGGAAATAAGCTGCACATTTTAAAAAGCATAGGGGCAGCTGGGTAGCTCAGTGGATTGAGAACCAGGCCTAGAGATGGGAGGTCCTTGGTTCAAATTTGGCCTCAGACACTTCCCAGCTGTATGACCCTGGGCAAGTCACTTAACCCCCATTGCCTAGCCCTTACCACTCTTCTGCCTTGGAGCCAATACACAGCATTGATTCTGAGATGGAAGGTAAGGGTGCAAAAAAAGTATAGGGGCAACTAGGTGGCTTAGAGGATGGATAGAAAGCCAGATCTAACAATGGGAGGTTCTGGGTTCAAATTTGACCTCAGACTCTTCTTAGCACTGTGTCCCTGGGCAAGTCACTTAACTCCCATTACCTAGCCTTTACTGCTCTTCTGCCATGGAACCAATACTTAGAGCTGATTCTAAGATAGAAGGTAAGAGTTTAATAAATATAAAATTACAAGCAAAATAAATGTTAGGGAAATTTGTTGGGGAGAGGGGAGAGGAGAGAAGGGAACTGGTAGCTGATGGAATTAGGAAAGGTGATGCTTGAGCAGAGTTTAAAGAAAACCAAAAAGTAGAAGTGAGATAGTTGTACATTCCAGGCACGTAAGGGAAGGGGGTAGAGCCAAAACAAAGGCATCGGAGATGGGGTGTTTTATGGGAGGAATAACAAGAAGAAAATCATTTGAGGAAGCTGAGGTAAAATGGGTTGCCAAGGGTCACATTGCTAGTAAGTTTTTAGTTAAATATTTATTTGAACAACAAGTTTTAAGTTCAAGCTGCAATGTTGGCAATGTAGATTTTAATACAAAAGGCATGCACAAAAAGTAATGGAGAGAAGGACAAAATAAAGCTAGGAATTATGCTAAAGAGCTGCTGATTTTTATGAAAACAAAGGTTTTTAACCTCTATACAAAATATAAAATGTACTAAACACTACCATACACAGAAGTCTTTTTATTGTTAATTATATTTTAAAAATTATTTGTGTAGTTAACTATATACTGATTTGTAAATGAATATTACATGTTAATCCCCTTTTGGTGGGCAATTCCTTGCTGCACTAGAGCACGTCCAATTATATTACAAAAAGTTAGCAATTTCTCCCCTTTTAATAAAGAAAATAATTATTGATATTATAGTAAATATTATAAGGTCTACAAATAGTGAAATGAAAATTTCTCCTTCAACTTGAAGGTGTTTTCTATGCAGAGTGAAGCACTCAAGGGAATGCCACTACTAAGTCTAGGGTCTGAGCAAAGGCATTTATTAAAAAAAATTTTTTTTAAACCCTTACCTTCCATCTTAGAATCACTCTTATGTATTGGTTCCAAGGTAGAAGAGCAGCAAGGGCTAGGCAATGGGGGTTAAGTGACAAGGTCACCTAGCTAGGAAGTGTCTGAGGTCAAATTTGACCCAGAACCTTCCATCTCTGGACCTGGCTCTCAGTCCACTGAGTCACTCAGCTGCCCCCTAAGTCTGAGGGTCTGAGGCCAGAAGGGAGACAATTGCAAAATGACTCAACAACAAAACAACTCTCCATAAAGAAATGAAAGCTCAGGGAGGTTACATGATTTAATATTAGTAGTAGTATTACATATATTTATTTATTTTTATGAATTCAGTGCTGCATTTATTTTTTTGTTTTTACATTTTAAAATATTCTTCCATGGCTACATGATTCATGTTGTCTCCCTTCCCTCTTCCCTCTTATCACTTGATACCTATTTCTGTATTATTCATTTTTGTAATAGAGTAATCTTTTAAAACTGAAACCCCAAATCATATACCCATATAAACAAGTGATAAATCATGTTTTTCTTCTGTATTTCTAATAGCATTTAGAGTTTTAAGTTTTACAAAGTGCTTTACATATGTCCTTTTATTCTAATACTATAATCTTATTGAGGTAAGTACTATTATTACACTCATTTTATAGATGAGGAAACTGAGGCATAGAGAGTCTAAGTTACTTGCCCAGGGTCTCACAGCTGGTAAGTGCCTGAAATCAGGATGTGATCTCAGGTTTTCCTAATTCTAAGTACCCAATCTACTGCAGCACCTCCTCCTAAGGTCCTAGGAGGACAAAATAGCAGATTTTATACCTAGCACCCAGGCCTTTCGGCCTTCTAGCCTCTTGTTCTTTCCATACTCCTTCTCAAACCCAATCTTAGAATTCTTCCTCTTCTCTCCCTCTCCTTTCCTTCTCTTCCTTCCTTCCCTCCCGTCCTTCCTTCCTTCCTTTCTGTTGGTTCTAAGGCAGAAGAGTGGTAAGGGCTAGGCAATGGGGGTCAAGTGACTTGCCCAGGGTCACACAGCTAGGAATTGAGGTCACATTTGAACCCAAGACCTCCCATCTCTAGACCTGGCTTTCAATTCACTGAGAGGCCCAGTTGCCCCCAAGAATTCACTTCATTTATTTATTTGCTTATTTATTTTTAGCAGGTGGTTCCTTTCTCAAAATCTTTTCTTTACCACGGATCTAGAATGACTCTTCCTGGCTTAACCGTCTTTACAAATTACGTCTATGCCAGGACAAGACAATCCCCCGTTGACCAGATGGAAGGCATTTCCCAAACAAGGTCTGTTAGTCAGGAAGGGGACCAAATGGAGTGAAGAATTTTTAGCCAGAAGCCAGAAGAAGCCTTACCCCTAGGCTTCGATCCAACGGCATAAAGCTGTGCTACTAGCATCCTCTGAAAAGGATCTTGGTCCTGATTTGAAAGCCAATAAACAAACAAAAAAAAAGGGCGTAGGCACAAATGCGATCCAGGGCGGGGTGCGAGATGTGAGATGTCCCGAGATCCGTTCTCCCCACTTCCAGGGGAAATACAGAGTGAAGACTTTCAGCTTCAAGTGAGGAGAGTTTGTTCTCCTGGACAAGCGCACGGACCTCGCGATGGCAGATGTTTCCATAGCTAGCCCCGCCCTCTTCCCAGAACCACAAGTAGCATTGAATTGTTGGGAAATTCTGCATTAGAGAAGGTCCTAGTACTTTACCTCTATCCCAAGAACTGGGGTAGTGGGGAAGGGATAAGGAGGCAAGGAACCGGCTCTGAATTGATAATGCCCTCATTTTCTCTCTCAGAATGTATTGTATTTACTTGCCTGTTTCTTTCTATTTTTTAAACTTTTATCTTCTGTCTTAGAATTGATAACCAGTATGGGTTACGAGGCAGAAGAGCAGTAAGGGCTGGGCAATGAGGGTTGAGTGACTTGCCTGGAGTCACACAGCCAGGAAATATTTAAAGCCAGATCTATCTATCTCTATCTACTGAGCCACCTGGCTGCTCTTTAATGATGTTTTCTTGAAATAGACTATAAACTGCCTTACTGCAAAGCCTCTTTTGTTTCCATCTTTGTATATCACCTGACCTCCATAGTGACCGGCGCTTTTTTTTTTTAGTGGACCTTATTCCATCGGTCCAGGGAACTCTCAGTGAGGCAACTCCCTCCACCAGTGCAGATCTGTGTACGTCGCTTGAAGAGTTGTCTGGGGGCACTAAAATCGCTCAGGATCACACAGAGGCGGAACTTGAACCTAGGTCCTCTTTTCTGGAAGCTGGTAATATCCATTATGCTGTATTTCCTTTCTACTATCACACAACAGCTAGGCGACTCAGAGGATAGAGCACTAGCCTTGGAGTCAAAGCCAGCCTCAGTGTGACTCGGGCAAGTCATTGCACTCTGCCTCAGTTTCCTCATCTGTAAAATGAGCTGGAGAAGAAGATGGCAAACTACTCCAGTATGTTGGCCAAGAAAACCCCAAATAAGGTCATGACTGGAAAGGACTAAGGAACAGTCACACAGCAGGTGCTTTATACATGTTTGTTGAATGAATAGTAGCAAAATGGTCAGATTGGAAGCCCTGGGGGAGTGTAGTTCCAGGTATACCCATAAGGGGGCAGGGTGACCCTGTACTCCACTCCTTCCCCAGAGGACAAGTTAAAATAAACTTCCCAGAATAAAAATCCTTTGGCAGTCCGATGAAATTTAACGGCTCCCTTCTCACTATTACATTTTTTAAAAGGCATAAAATAAAACACAAAGAATAATCATATAATTGAAAAACTTTTTTTTTTTTCTGGTGAGAGTTCACTGATCCCAAGTTAAGAATTTCTATGCAAAGAAGAGCTAAGGAGTCTGTTGGAGATACTGAGTGTTTCACCATAGAATCTGGATCCTTAGACTTTATTTAACTGCCTTTTACCAATATTGCGGAGGGAAAAAGGAGCTCCCCAGACACAAGACTGTGAGCATCAATTACCTGCCCTTAGATTTCCTGGGAAAGAGCACCTAAGGAATCCCGGGATCCTCTATGACCTTGGTTTGGTCTGGATAGACAGACAAGTGACTTTTTTCTTTTCTTTTAATAGACTTTTTGTTCTCTGCTATTCACATGCTAACTAACCTCCATAATGAACCAGGGAGAGCCTGGAAATGAAGTGGACCTTTTGCAGCCAGTGGGACCTCTAGGCTTTGCACCTGCACCAACTACTTTAACCCCCTCTTCTACCTACTCAAATGTAACCCACCAAATCACTAGCACAGGGAAAAAAAATTTCCATAACAATATTCCTCCTGGATCAAGGGTGCTAAGTTTAAAGAAGTCTCCCCCTCTCCAAGTTAGCAGCCTCTTAACTTTTTTAACCTGATGCATCTTCCTGGCTTTTGGGAAATCTGAGTTTCAGATACCAGTTCCAGCTACCAACATCATCACATGAGATGAGTGGTACAGTGCTTAGTTAGCACTTTATGATCAAAGGAAAAAAACAACAACAACATGAATTTCTTGCCTTGGAAAGGAGGTAGTGCTGTAATTTATTTTACAGAGGAATGAATACAGGAGCATTTACTAAGGGCTGCCCTCTGCCAAACAGGTTAGTTAGCTAGCTGGTGCAGTGACTAGAGAATGGGTCTTAAGAGTCAGGAAGACTCATCATTCCGAGTTCAACTCTGACCTCAGACACTTACTAGTTATGGAACTCAGGGCAACTCACTAAACCCTGTTTGCCTCAGTTTCCTCATCTATACAATGAGCTGGGAAAGGAAACAGACCATTCATATCTTTGCCAAGAAAACTCCAAATGGAAAGAGTGGGAACACAACTGAAACGACTGAACAAATGTTCCTGGGATGCAAATACTAGAGTCAAGGCATCCTTTCTTCCTAGGAGCTTACATTCTAATAGAGAAGGGACAACACACATAGAAAAGGGAGGGCCACTTTGGTTCTACATATTCTTGAGGGAGTGAGTGAGGCCACTGGTGTATAGATTGATAGGTCCCATCTTGGGACAAGGGATGAATTGATTCAATCATAGTTTGTAGTTCCAGAACTAGAAGTATAAGGAAGGGAGAAGAAGAGCTATGGTCAAGGAATTGACAAAGGGGCTATAGATGAGGCAATTAAGTGAAGCATAGCCATGGCTTTCTTGAAATAGCAGCCTGGGAGAGTCATTTTCCAAAGGGAGGCAGATAGGCAACAACTAAAGTGAAAGTTCCTCCATGACAAGATGTCTCATATAGCTTAGTGGATGTCTGGAGGAAGGGAAAGCAGAGCAGGGAAGATAAAGGTCACTTTCATAGAGTAATAATTCTCATCTTTCTTTTGGCCTGTTAAGATATTGTAACTAGAAACTTTGAAAGTCACAACATATTTTAGCAATTTTGTATACAAATGGAATAGTCTCTTGACACTTATAATTAAGCTGAGGTTTATATCTAGCCAAGATTACTGGAAAAAGAGAGCCTGGTGTCATTTAACAGATTTCTAATTGAGTATCCTTATCTTTAAAGAATGAAAAATAAGGAATCTAGTGGTTTAAGTCTTATGAACTTGGAAAAGTCCCATTTAATACTTCCATTGTGTACATAACAAATTTCCTTGAAATTGTAGCTTCATGTAGTAAGAAGTACAGAAAGTCAAGAGCAATTTCCAAATATTTAGTCATGTTATAAAAATACTTTATTTCCTATCCTATACTGCTGCAAATTCTATCACATGTATAACAATTCTTTTTGAAGATGGAATGTCATGGAATTAGAGGCACTTGAAGCCATGGGGAATTTCCATATCATGCCTTTTTCATTTTTATTTTTTTAAAACAAGTGTTTTATTCTTTTTTTTTTTTTGGATGAAAATATTTATTTTAGCATTCTTTGTGATAACAAAGGACCAGACAGTTGAATAATTAAAATGATTATTCTTTTTTTTAAAAAAAAACCCTTACCTTCCATATTATATATTGGTTCTAAGGCAGAAGAGCAGTAATGGTTAGACAATGGAGGTTAAGTGACTTGCCCAGGGACACACAGCTTGAAAGTATCTAAGGACACATTTGAATCCAGGACCTTTATGTCTCTAGGACTGGCTCTCAATCCATTGAACCACCTAGCTGCCCCACAAAATGCTTTACTCTAGACCTTACACAGTTGTAAATATATTTTTAATTACATTTAAGCTTCCATGGGTGTCCTATTCTGATGCTTCATTGTGGCCTGGAGTTGGTTTGGCAGTCTCAAGGTATATAAGGTATGCTAGGGGATTGCAGATTCTGGCAGGTTCTACCAACTTGTAAAGGATTTAGGGGACAGTCTTAGCAATAGAAGGTGAATGCCTAGATTGAACAGGATGGATTCTATTTGGAAAACTGGATAGCATGTCTAATTATCATTCTCTCTACCACTAAATCATATGTTTTTTTTTTTAATACTGACCAATATGGCTAAGTAGGGAAAGACTTACCAAACAGAAGGTTGGCCAGTTGTGAACCCTCAGTGCTGTGTGACCTGCTTTGATTTCCCCATTGAACAGGGTCGAGCAGAGTAGCAGAGAAAAATTCAGAGGAGGCTGAGAGTCTGTGTTCTTAGAATGTCAATGAATGCCAATCGAATGGTGTGATATATGGTCTGTGTCTTGAGCTAATGCAGAACTAGAGGAACAGGACCAAATCTATATGGACACCTCTGTCTATAAAACCAGAAGATATTAAAAATAGGCCACTAAAAATATGACAGCTCATTGATTTCATAACAAAGAATACAGAATGCTCTGCCATTTCTCCTCATAGTGCTCAGCAAAAGTGGGAGCAAAATGACTACTATGAAGCTAAATATAACTCATTTAGCAACGTTTGCTTCAGAGAATGAAGAAAGAAAAATCTGATAATTATTAATCCTCATAAACTTGAAACAACTAGAAATGAACTAGGCTTACCTATCAATCTTGCTTCCCTAGTTAGAGATAGACACATAGATAGACAGATGGACTTAGATAGATAGATAGATGGAAGAAAGGAAGGAAGGAAGGGAATGAGGGAGGGAGGGAAAGAGAGAGGAAAGGAAAGGAATTCTGACAAGTAAGTCTCCCTGAAGGGGAAAAAAAAAGAGAAGAAAAGGGAATGAACAAAATGGAGTGGAGTAAGAGAACTGAGGAAGTAGGGGCAGCTGGGTGGTTTGAGATTGAGAGCCAGGCCTAGAGACAGGAGGTCCTAGGTTCAAATCTGGCCTCAAATTCCCAGCTGTGTGACCCTGGGCAAATCACTTAACCCCCATTGCCTAGCCCTTACCACTCTTCCATCTTGGAGCCAATATACAGTATACAATACACAGTATTGGCTCCAAGACAGAAGGTAAGGATTATACTAAAAATAAACAAACAAACAGATAAATAAACAGATAAACAAATAAATAAATGAAGAGAATTGAGGAAAGACTTTAGAATAAAATAATTCAGCAATAAATGCAAATGGAACCCTAGAAAATGATTGTAATGTCCACAAGAATCTTCAGTTTGAAAAAAAAACACCCTAATAAAATAGACATAAGGATGAAAATGAGAATTCTTAATGAAAAGCTTGAAAAATTATAAAAAGATGGAAAACCTTAACAAAGCAATGGATGTCCCAATTTTTTTTTTGTAATGGAGGCTCATAGTATCATAGATTTAGATAACCAAAGAGACTATCTAGTCCAACTCCCTTTTGTGCACAGATGAGGAAACCCTGAGGCCCATTGAGATGAGATGACTTCCCTCATCACACAGTGTTATGACTAGGTTTTGAATTTAGGTTCTCTGATTCCAAATTCCAGCCCTTTCTCCATTATACAGGAAGGAGTATGTTATGCCACTGGAGGGACAATCCACTGACTTAGGCAATCAGGGCTGAATGTGGACAGTGAGGCAGGCCTAGATTGCATGGGAGGAAGACTAGGTTGGATTGCATTTGGAAGACTAAATAGAACTTCTAATGATATTCAACTATCTTTCCACTAAATCACTTATTTTTAATATTGCTTGTCTTCCACTAACAGTATGAATCATAGGACACATCTTGGACAGAAGGACAATGGCTACAAATCACAAAATTCCAGGGGAAAAAATTGCAAATCATTCAAAAAAGTAATCAGTAGGCTTGTAATATATTACCAGTGATAACTTGAGTATAAAAAGCAATAATAAACATATAGATATACAGAGAAGATGTTGAGTCATAATGGAAATAGATCATGAGCTGCACTGGAATCCATGCAGTATTAAGAGATCCTAAGAAATACATCTATTGCATTGAGTAGATCTTTAATAGAGGATTGTTTGATGAAATAAATGAGAGAACTAAAAAAATTATAATTTATATACTGTTATAAATGTTTAAAAAGAGAAAAATTAGACATGTACAAGATATCTTACAATAAAAAGAAATGCTCTGGAAAACAAAGCTTGGAAAGACCACATAAGGATCACTGGTTTGTCAGAAAAAAATGATAATAAAATCAAATATATAAATGTATGTTAAACATATTTATATAATTATTACATTTAATATATTCATATACTTTATATAATTACATATCATACAATGTACATAATATGTAATAAAATATATTTACATGATATATTAATATAAATTATATTTAATATATTTAAAATATAAATAATATTTAATACAGTTTATAATACAATAAATTACATTTCTATATTATTTATTTTCTATATAATTACATATTATAATTTAATATTATATTAAGATAAATATATTATAGACATATTTGAATATGTAAATTTAAAATGAAACTAAATCATTACTTTGAGGATTTAGAACCAGAGTAAAGTGCAAATTAAGAGAATCCAAGTTATGCCATTATATAGGCATTCCCCGATTTAATTTATCTAGAAATATGATTGACAAGTTTCCAAGATGCTCAGTGAAAGATAAAATATTTTAAAGCTACTAAAATGAGACATATCACATATTGTGGAACTACCACTGGAATCATGTAGGAACAAGATATATTAGGAAGGAGAAAGGTAAGGGAAGATTGAAATAAGATTTATTAGAAAGCAAAGGAAAAATGCTTGTACCAATACTGATAATCCTATAAAGTTAAGAATAATCTACAGGAGGGAAAAGTGTATTTTTTAACAGGGTCAATAACTTCCAAGTATTCTAGCGAGAAAGTCAGGATGGTGCCTGAAATAAAGATACAGCATCTGATTAAGAAACTTTAAGAGAACTATAAACAAGTATGTTCAGCAGACAAAGGCTAAGGAATATTCCAATGTTTTACATTCTGAAAGGCAGAGAAAAAAACTTTAATTCTTTGAAAATATCACTCTTCCCAGGAGCAGTAAGAAAACAAAGGACAAGTTCTGAGCTTGAGTGAACAAAAAACAAAAAAGTAACAACAAAAACAAGAAATACACAAAGGAGGGGAAGGAAAGAGAAAAAGGAGGAGAAAGAAATTTATTTCTTGCAATTGGGACATTCTAGAAGGTCATTTAAACAAAAAAGTGAGAATGGGGAGAAATGGGGATCTCATATATTTCACTTTTAACTGGTCTGGGAAAAAAAGAAATTTAAAAGAGAGCAAGATTAGAGTCCTAGAGGTTTGACAAAATGATGAAGACAGGGGATAGGACAGAAAGGAGGCAACAGAGGAATGTGATTAGTAGGTGGTGTCCAGGAAGGGAGGATTCAAGAAAAATAAAACTACACCTACCCAGGGCTGATTACTAAGGGAAAAGGGAAGGGGCAAGACTTATTAGGCTGGATCTGGACTAGAAGGGAAATAGGCAAAGGGGGAAGAGATGGGATCTGAAGTTAAGCAATGTAAATTGCAGATGCTTACTGTGGATTTCTTTCTTTCCCTTTTAATAGTAAAAAGTTGTAACAGTACATGATAGAAAGGGAAAAATTAACAATTATAATTATGGATGTGAATGGGATGAACTTGCTTATAAAATGGAGCAAGTGGAAGAGCGGATTAGGAAGAAAACAAAACTTACTTGCTACATATTATAAGCTTAAATGTTTTAAATAACATGTGTATGAAGGGAAAGTGAAGGAAAGAGGGAGGGATGGAGAGGATTTATATTAGGAATGCAAGGATTATTCAATATTAGTTAATCATATTAATAAAAACAATCTATGATTAAATCAAGACACAGAAAACCATCAACAAAATACAGCACTAATTTATATTAAAAGCCCTTTAAAGCACAGAAATAAAAGAACCCTTACTATGGATGAGCTAAACCAAATGTTTATTTAAATAAAAGAACTGGTAGCAAAGCAGAGAAACACTGTAAGTTTTCTCAAGAAGACCAAGGAGGCCCTCACTCTTTTCTTTATAAAGTGTTACAAATGTTTTCTCTAGAAACAATACAATAAAAAATTAAAGAATAGGCAAATAAGAATCAAAACATCTCTCTTTACAATGTGATGCTTTATACATGTCTTAAACTCAAAGAATCAATTAAAAAATGGAGACAGGGGGCAGCTGGGTAGTTCAGTGGATTGAGAGCCAGGCCTAGAGATGGGAGGTCCTAGGTTCAAATCTGGCCTCAGTTACTTCCTAGCTGTGTGACCCTGGGTAAGTCACTTGGCCCCCATTGCCTAGCCCTTACCACTCTTCTGCCTTGGAGCCAATACAGAGTATTGACTCCAAGATGGAAGATAAGGGTTTAAAAAAAAAAAGGAGACAGTGGTTTCAGTTAAGTAACATAATGCAAAATAAATTCATATAAACATCAGTTTTCTGCATCTCTAACAAAATCTAGAAAGAGATCAGAAGTAAAATTCCATTTAAGATAACAAAAACAACAAAGATAACAAGACAATGCATTAAAAACTTGAGAATTAATTAAAAAAAACCTAGATACGTACAAATTTTTATGGTAATAAAAGATCTGAATAATTTGAGAAAGAGTTAGTGTTTGTGGTTGGGATGTGCCAATATAGAAAAAATGATGCTATCACCAATTCCTCTACAGTTTTAGTGCTAAATAGCATTGTAAAGGGCTTAGTACAGTGCCTGGCAAATAGAAGGTATTCTATAAATGCCAGTTATTATTTTTATTATTGCTATGATTATTATTACTAGTGAGAAATTTATTAAATTAGACAATATAATAACAACCTTTGAATAAAGGGTTAAAAGGGACTTAATGAGTAAAAGGAGAGAGGCTTGGTGTTACTAGACCTCAAAGTAATAATTATCTGGATAATTTATCTGTTTAAAAAATAGAGAAACTATGAAGAAGTAATTATCAAAATAATCTGGATTTTAAAAACCCCAGAAAAGCAGCTCAGTGGATTGTACTGTTAATACCTAGCGACAAATGTGAAAAACAATTGAGTATTTAATAAGATCAAGAACACAAACTACTAGAGATGGGATTCCTAATTCAACAAGAATGTTTGGGAAAACAGGAATGTAATTTGACAAAAAATAGATTTAGATCAGCAGCTTATACTTTAAGTCATATAAAACTTAGGTGGACATTTGTTATTAAAATAAAGTAATAATAAAACATTAAGGGAAAAAAAGCTTATACACAAATAAAAGCCAGTGTAGCTAAAATCAGAAGATACAAATTAGGTTAAACTCTTTGTATTAACTTTCTTTCCCCCAAAAGTCTGACATCCGAAAATAGATTGGGAATTGAAGTGACATCCTCCATTAAATAAGTTATCAGGAAAAATAAATTTTCAAAAGGAGAAAAAGAGGATATTAATAACAACCATAAGATTCAAAATCTACAATAAACACACAACTGAAAATTTAAACACCCCTGAGTCATCATTTCATACTCATCAAACTAGAAAAGATGAAAAACTTTTTTGTTGCAATGGCTCTGGGAAGGAGAAAGGAAAGTTGATTTGAATGCTAATGGAACTATTACTTTTTTCAACAATGTGGACTTATTAAAGCAAAATTATAACATTACTTATGATAGCAGATCTAGAAGTATATCCTCAGCAGTTGGGATATGGCTGAACAAATGAGGATATATAAATGTAACAATACTACTCTACCTTTTTTGAGAAAATAAAAAAATTAATTATATTAAAAATTTCCCCCCATCCTTCTCTGCACTAGAAAAGGCATAATTTGAAAAAAAGATATATGCACATATAAAACTATGTCTTGCTTGTTTCTATTTATCAGTTCTTTCTTGAGGTGGACATTTACAAGGCATTCTTCAAACAATATTTCTGTTGCTATACATAATGTTCTTTTGATTCTACTCATTTCACTCTTCATTATTTCATGTAGGTTTTTCTAGGTTTAAAAAAATTAACCTGCTTTTCATTTCTTATACTGTAATAGTATTCCATCATAATCATAAGCCATGACTTGCTTGGCCATTCCTCAACCAATGGGAATCCTCTCAGTTTCTTTGCCACTACAAAGAGTTGCTATAAATATTTTAGAACATTTAAGTTCTAAATTGTGGTACATGTTGGTGATGGAATACTATTGTCCTCCAAGGAATAATAAACTGGAGGAATTCCATGTGAACTGGAACAACCTCCAGGAAGTGATGCAGAGTAAAAGGAGCAGAACCAGGAAAACATTGTACACAGAGACTGATACATTGTGGCACAATCGAATGTAATGGACTTCTCTACTAGTAGCAATGCAATGATCCTGAACAACCCGGAGGGATCTATGAGGAAGAACACTATCCACATTCAGAGGAAAAACTGTGGGAGTAGAAACAGAGAAGAAAAACAACTGCTTGATCATATGGGTTGATGGGGATAAGATTGGGGTTATAGACCCTAAACGATCACCCTAGTGCAAATATCAACGATATGGAAATAGGTCTTGATCAATGATACATGTAAAACCCAGTGGGATTGCAAGTCGGCTATGGGAGGGGAGTTGGGGGAGGGCAGGGAAAGAACATGAATCTTGCAACCACAGAAAAATATTCTCAATTAATTAATTAATTAAAAATTAAAAAAAAGAATATATAGGTTCTTTTCCATTTTCCCCTGATCATCATGTGGCACAAACCTAGCAGAGGTATTGTTGTGTCAAAAGTTATACACAGTTTTATAACCCTTTGGACATAACTGCAGATTACTCTCCAAAATGGTTGGATCAGTTTATAGTTCCACCAATAGTGTGTTAGTATTCTTATTTAGGAATGACAAGTATGAAAAATTGAAACATGGGATGAATTACACAAAGTGATGCTGAAAGCACAGTCTAAAGAGAAATAAATGATGAAATATGGTAAAAATGGAAGAGGCATGAAAACTTTGATAAAAAATGCAACCAGTAATGTTAATACCATATTGCCAAAATTAAATGATTCATCTCTCCTTTCAATAATCAGTACAAGTAGCATTAAAAGATGATGTTAATATTATGCTTTTAGGTTGACTCCAGGCCTCACTTAGACTAATTCTGTTCAATATATATATTTAAAAACCCTTACTTTCTGTCTTAGAATCAATACAAGTATAGGTTCCAAGGCAGAAAAGCAGCAAGGATTCGTGTTAAGTAACTTGCCCAGAGTCACATAGGTAGGAAGTATCTGAGGTCAAATTTGAACCCTGGACCTCCTGACTCCAGGCCTTTTACTCTATCCACTGAACTACCTAGCTTCCTCTTAATATTATTGTCTTAAAGAAGTTTAACTGATGCAAAACAAGAACCAAAATGAGGAAGAAAAAAATAAGGATTTATTAAGTCCCTACTATGTGCTAGTCATTGTGCTGACATTTTACAAATAACTTACTTGACAACAACCCTGGGAGGTAGTTGTTATTGTGCTCTCCATTTTTAAAGTTGAAGAAATTCAATTGAGAAAAAACAGTTTGGTAACTTGTTCAGGATCACATAGCTAATAAGTACCTAAGGCAGGATTTGAACTCAACTCTTCCGGAGTCCAGGTCAAATGCTCTAACTACTGCTTTACCTAGCTGCCGAAGGAGCCCAGAAATTATTACAGCCAGTGAAACAAATGAAGTTCAGTATAATGAAAAAAACAAAACCCAACAACCTTGGCTGTAATTGGTCTGAATTAAAATTCTTCCTTTAATGCTTACTAGGTCTTGGACAGGACCTTCTTGGACCTCAGTTTTCTCTTCTGTAAAATGAAGGCATTGAACTAAATGGCCTCAAGATCCCTTTCAACTCTTAGATCTCCAATCTTTGGCAAGTGCAAAGATGAAGCAGCCTAATGCACTATTTGTTTGGAATAGAAGTTTATTTCTAAAACTTTATGAAAGATGATAAAAATTAATGAGCAGCATTGCTTCATGAAACAGCTAAGTGAAGTACGAAGAAAATGAGCCTGAGGAGAATTAGCGTGAGCTCTAGACACGCCAGCGGATCATTATAATAAATAACATTTGAAGATGAAATTCAAAGGACAAATAGCCACAACATGGAACATATGTGCTAGCATTCCTTCAGTGATCCATTATAATTAGCAGAATTGTTAGGCTGGAACATTTAGTTTTTAACACATCAGGACCTCATGTATGAGGCAAAGTGGCTTTGTTGTTGAATTGTTTCAGTTGGGTCCAATTCTTTGTGAAAACCCCAATTCTTTGGGGGTTTTTTTGGCAAAGATACTGGAGTGTTTGTCATTTACAGCCCATTTTACAGATGAGGAATTAAGGCAAAAATAGCCGTAAGTGACTTGCCAGGATCACACAGCTAGTAATGTCTGGGGCTGGATTTGAACTCATGAAGATGAGTCTTCCTGTTCCAAGCCCAGTGATTTATCCACCATGTCACCTAGTTGCCCCTATTATGCCACCTAACTTCCCTACTATGCTATATAGCTGCTTCTAGAAGAGGCATTAGGACTTAAGTCAATAAAAACAACAAATAGACTGAAGGGAGAAGAGAAAAGGGAGGAGGGAGGGAGAGAGGGAAAAGGACAGGGAGAGGGAAATGGAGAGGGAGAAGGACAGGGAGAGGGAGAGAATGAAAATAAGTGATTGAGTAGGAATGACAGAGGGAGTGATCTGTTGGAGTAGATGAGATAGAATGGGATTGATTAAACAGGATTACTCTTGCTAAGGAGTAAGGTTACTTCATCGTGTGAGACAGGGGTGAAGAATATGGGTTAGAAGACATATGACTAATAAGATATGAAGAAGAGGAGAGAAGAAGAAACTCATGGTGAAAAGTCTCACATTTTTCTGTAAAACATGAGCCAAGGTTCTCTGTGGAGAGGGCTGGGGAGAGGGAGAGCCATGGGAAACTGGATTGACCAAATAAATATGGAAAATATTTGTGCTTGCTGCAATATGTTTTTTTTTTAACTGTTGTTACTTTATGTCTTAGAATTAATACTAAATACTAGTTCCATGGCAGAAGAGTGGTAGGGGCTAGGCCACTGTAGTTAAGTGACTTGCCCAGGGTCACACAGCTAGAAGTATCTATGTGATGTTTTTAAAGGCATGCCTGAGACCTCAAGCCCTTGGCTTCCTCTTCTTTGGATTTATTTCTCTGAACACAGGTCACCAGAGAGACCAGGTGCAAAGGTTTTTGGTCCTCATGGAAATGCCATGAATTGAATTTTCTGAGTAGTGACTGGTGGGAGAGGCACTTCTTGTAACTTACATTGGCCCATGGAATATATGCACATTTATGGACAACCTAAAATCCAGGAGACCAAAATTGGAGCTGAAGACATGTCTCTCTGGAACAGGCACCTTGATGAGGAGTGCTGTGAAACTGGAGTAAGTTTTGCAATCAAATTTAATCTAGTTGCCACTTGCTGGAAAGTACCATACCATCATCATCAGTGTGCATGCTTCCACCATCATGAAGCATATGGTCACACATTTACCAAGAGTGGAAAGCAGAATCTGAATCCAAGTCCCAGATTCCCTGGTTGTTATTAGCCATGCTGAGAAAGTTGGACTGCCATCATAATAGGACTGAAAGTAAACTGGGTCAGCACATTCAGTGACCAGACAGAGATTTCAGATTTCAGGAAATGCAAGGAAAACAGAGGAGCAGCTTGAAATAATCTTTCTCATTTAGAAATCTAGTCACGTCCTCTCCTGTTCAGTAATCCTTAGAAGTTCCTTACTGCCTGCTGAGTAAAGTTCAAAGCGCTCCATAATGTAGTGCCACTCTACTAGACTTGAATTCCTTGGGTACTTTATCCTCCAGCCAAACTGGTCAGCTCTGTCCTTCAAAGAAGCCCTGTATTCCCTTGCCAGAGTGCATTTGTCCAGGTACCTTCTCCTCCAAATATTAAACTCCTGTCCCCTCTTTCAAGTCCAACTGAGATGCCACCTGCTCCCTTAAGCCTCTCCTGAGGGCACAGATCATTACTCTCAGATAGGACTTTGTTGACCAGCTCTGAGATCTGAGATAATCTAAGCCTGGGCATTATAATTATCTCTACTTGAACCTTATCCCTCATTGGCCTGTACATTTTTTAAACCTCCCACAGCAACTAACAGAGTATTCTGCACTTGGTAGTTGCTGAATAAACCATTGAAGAATGAATGAATGAATGAACCTTGGAGAGAAGCTTTTGTTCTAAGAATATTAGGGACAGCTAGATAGAACATTTGGGCTTGGAATCAGGAAGGTTCTTCTTCCTGAGTTCAAATCTGGCCTCAGACACTGCCTTGCTGACCCTGGACAAGTCACTTAATCTTGTTTGCCTCAGTTTCTTCCTCTGTAGAAATGAACCAAGAAGGAAATGGCAAATCGTTCAAGTATCTTTGCCCAGAAAACTCCAAAATGGGTTGCAAAGAGTTGGGCATGATTGTAATGACTCAACTACAACAGTCAATATCTGGGATTTGATCCTTGTGGGTAGCCTCTTCCCCAGAGATAATGAGTCCTTATTAATAGTTATTATTATTTAAGTTATTAATAATAATCAATAGATGGTCTTTGAGAGTTTCTATGGCTGAACTAGTCACCCCCTTGGCAAGGAAGCATTCCATATTTAGACGGGCTAGACCTGGAGGGACAGAGAGCTAAGACTAAACTTGTACTAAGTGGGGCAGCTAGGTGGCCCAGGAGATTGAGAGGCGGGACTAGAGACTGAGAGGTCCTGGGTTCAAACTGGACCTCAATTACTGCTTAGTTGTATGACCCTGGGTGAGTCAGTACTTACACTTCCAAGTCAGAGAGAATATTTGAAAATTTCACACATCTGTTTTATCTAGTCTAGAATAAAATTGACTGCCCTCTAATAGACTGATTCAACAAACTTTTAAATCATGTGTAATAGGATTTAACTCAGGAATGTTATCTCCTTCCAGAACACATGGAAACATTCAAAATTGCACAGGGGAGAAAATCTCCCTAGCTCTCTAGATAGTCAAAGGGAGAAAAGGAAAACAGGGTATCTGGTATTTCCAGAAGTGGGTCTCTTAGGTCCTGTCTGTTATTTTACCAGGCACACAAACAATCCCACTTTTATTCTAGGTCAGGGCTCACAAAATTCACCCTTAAGGAAAGTTGCCAGAGGTAAGTGGCAGCTTCAACAAATACCCAGAAAAGGGATTTACTTCTTAGTGTTGGTTTTCTGAACATCTGACAATTTATCTTTCGCTCTGCAATGATATCACCATTAGTTTTGTGGGGAAGGTCCTTTCAAATTCCTTTTTTAAAAGAAAATTCTTACTTTTTGTCCTAGAATTCCAAGACAGAACAATAAGAGCTAAGCAACTAGGCTTAAGTGACTTGTTCAGGGTCACACAGCTAGGAAATGTCTGAGGCCAGATTTGGACAACTCCAGGCCTGGCTCTCAATTCACTGAGCCCCTTCGCTGCCCCAAATTCCTTTGTTTTTAGCCACATTTTTCTAAAATGAGCTCTGGACTATTCTAAGATTAAAAGCTCCTTCTACAGGCTGCATTGTTTAGGGGATAAAACACTGGATTTGGAATTAGTGGTGTGGGCCTCTGAGCCTCAGTTTCTTTATATGTAGGATAAGAGGATTAGGGATGGGAAGTAGGACTTCAATGGTACAGGAAACTCCTAGGGAAGGACATTCCCTAACACACAAAATGGAGACAATATAAGCAGCTAAGTTACAGGTCTTTATGGGGTTCAAATGAAATAATACATGCAAAGCTCTTTACAAATTGTAAAATCCCATATAAAAGTGAGTTATTATTATGGAAAGGGATTTGCAAATCTTAATGTGCTTACAGAAATGTAAACTCTTATTATTTGTCTTCTAAGTAAATACTCAGATGTTAAGTGCTATAGCTATAGTTTGGATGCATAAATGATAAAGGTGGAGGTTCAGATGTAAACACTGAAATTCAGTTACCATCTGGAAAGTGGGGGAAAAAAAGAAAACAAGGCAAGATTACTCTTTAGGAACCTGTCAAGTGGAATACCAAAAAAGGAATCCTCTTGGATAACTATAGCAGGATCCAACTTGTTCAGTGCCATTTTTTTTTAATGATAATCACATGGATCTGTTTGTTTCTTGAATTTAACTTCTTCAAAGGAATATCCGTTCCCTTCCTTGGTCCTGTAACTGTAGCTTCTAACATGCACAAGGGATTATGCTACAATACCATAAACCCAGTTCTTCCCTAAGGGGGAAATACTGATAAATTGCCTAGGTTATTTGCACAAACACACAGCAGATGGAAACAAAATCATCTTGAATTTGTACAATATTTGGGACAGGAGAGAGAAATAGATCCAGAGGGTTTAAGAGTCTGAGGATGGGAAAGGTAAAAATAATACTGTTCATTTCAATGATGGGATTATGGAAATGGCGTTATTTTTCTAGTTCTGCATTAGAATTAAATGAATTAATACCGCTCTGTCACACAAACACACACACACACACACACACACACACACACATCAGTTACCATCTGGGGGTAGGAGTGGGGAAGAAATCAAGGCAAGATTACTTTTTAGGAATCTGTTATTTTTCTGGCTATGTGTTAGAATTAAATGAAATAATTACTCCCTCTCTGTCTCATTCACCCTCCCCATCCAATCCATTTTTCAGTTGGTTCAACCAGCTTATAACTTAATTACATGATAACCTAATTCCTAAGTTATCATTTCAGATGATAAATATCTGAACTCTGGGGTGTGAATTAATGGGTGCACCAATCAATGAGACTTTTACTAGAACAAGTTTTATCTTCTAATAATGATATGTTGGATAACTGACTGAGAATGGAATAAGTGACTTGACCCATTTCCTCAACCCATTTCTATATGTATGAGTCTGTTATTTGTAGTTCTAAATTTATAGTACTAAATATTTAACTAGATACAGCTACTAAGCAAAAGGCACACCTTATTCTGTGGAATTTTCTTAGTTTAGCAAAAGGAATTAAAATCTAATCCTAGACCTTTCTAATTGTGAGACTCTGAGCAAGTCACTTAACCTGTTTGCCTCAGTTTCCTCATCCAGCTGGAGAAGGAAATGGCAAACCACTCCAGTATCTCTGCCAAGGAAACTTCAAATAGGGTCACGAAGATTTGGATAAGAGTGAAAAATGACAATAACAAAGCAAGAGGAATGAGAAGATAGAAAGGATGCTAGAAGATAAAATTGGAGGGACAGACACTAAATCATTTTGTTTTCTTGGAGGTATAATAATCCATGATAGTACAATGACTTCTTGCCAATAGCCGGTCAATCTTGGCTACCAGTCATCATGTTTAAGAGCCCAACAGTTCAGTTAGAACAAACAAAATAAGTGGATATGGGAATAAAGCTCTATAAGAATGGCCCCTGCCATTTGAATAAATGGATTGAATTTCCTTTGAATGGAAATTCATGGTCTCCCTAGTCATGTCTTTGCTGAAGACCTTTTTTGTTAAGCCTGTGGGACCTTAAAACCTACCTTTGAAGGAGGCTGTCAAAAGATATTGGAGTGAAAAAAACTGAAAAATTATGAATAAGAAGTTTTTAGATGAAGAAATAAAAGCTATCTACAGTCATGAAAAAATGTTCAAAATTACTCTTTACTAAAGAAATGCAAATTAAAACAACTCTGAGGTACCACTTCATTTAGCTAATATGACAGAAAAACAAAATGATAAATGTTGGAGGGGATGTGAGACAATTGGAACACTGTTGGCGGAGTTGTGATCTGATCTAACCATTCTGGAGAGCAATTTGGAACTATGTGTAAAGGACTTTAAAACTATGCATACCCTTTGATTCATTAACACCATTGCTAAATCTATATATCAAAGAGATTTTAAAAAAAGGAAAAGGACCTATTTGCAAAAAATATTTGTTGCAGCTCTTTTTGTAGTAGCAAAGAATTGGAAATTGAGGGGTTCTCTATCAACTGTCCAAATAGTTGTGCCATATGATTATGATGGAATACTATTTCTACTATAAGAAATGAAAAACAAGATGATTTCAGAGAAATATAGAAAGACTTACACGAACTAATGCAAAGCAAAATGAACAGAACCAAAAGTACATTGTACATAGGGACAGCTATATTATTGATGAACAACTGTGAATGACATGGTTATTCTCAGCAACACAGTAATCCAAGATAATCCCAGGGACTCATGATGAAAAATGTCATCTGCCCTCCAGGAGAATTGATGAAGTCTGAATGTATACTGAAATATGATATATTTCACTTTCTTTTTACTTTTGAGATCTCCACAAAATGACTAATATAGAAAAATGTTTTATGTGATTTTACTTGTAAAATCTTTACCATATTGCTCACCATCTGGAGGGGAGAGGGGAGAGAAGGATGGAGAGAATTTGGAATTTATAACTTAAAAAATGAATATTAAAAATTGTTTTTACATGTAATTTGGGGAACATATTTAAAAAATAAAAAATAAAAAATGTTGGGGCATTTTAGTCACAAAGTGATAGGATTGATTTGTCAACTGAGAAATAGGAAATAAATTGTGGTACAGGAAAAGTAGTGGAATAACAGTGAGTCTTAAGAAATAATCACTGTAAATTCAGAGAAGCATAGGAAGATTCACATGAACTGATGCAGAGTGAGGTAAGTAGAACAAGGAAAACATATACAATGATTATTACATTGATATAAATGGAAAGAACAATAGCAAAAATAAAGTTGAACACAATAGTTCAATTTAATGATTAATAATAATATAATAGAATAATAAACACAATATTTATAATGCCATGAGTTGGATCTGATAAAGAGATAAGAAAATGCACCTCTTTTCCTTCCTTACAGAGATGGGAGACTACAGGAATGGAATGGTGCACATTGCTGTTGAGTTTAGATGATGTATCATTTCGTTTTGATGAAATGTCCCCTCTCCTATTTTCTTTCTTTTTTTGTTCGTTATTATGAGGGATGTTTGCTGGATATGGGAAAGATTTATTTGTAAAGTGAAATAAGAAGTGACATTAAAAACAAGAAATGTCAATAGTGTTTTAAAAAAATAAAATATACCTCTTTTACTTATTTGCACAGGTAGGTCATGGATGTAGAATATTGCACCTGTCGTTAGGCTTGGTTAATTTTTCTAAACTGCCTTTCTATTATCTGACATTATAATAATGGCTTTGTAGATAGGGGAGTTATAGGATATACTCAGAAATGAAAGTGATTCAGATCCAACAGATATAAAAAAAAATTAAAGAGAATGGTTTGAGGAATTGTGAGTGAGGTTTATTTTTCTCATTATTTTTCTCTTTCTTCAGCCATGGCACTGCTGGGTTTGTACTCCAAAGAGATAATAAGGAAAAAGACTTGTACAAGAATATTCATAGCTGCGCTCTTTTTGGTGGCAAAAAATTGGAAAATGAGGGGATGCACTTTGAAATGAGTTCCCCATTGGGGAATGGCTGAACAAATTGTGATATATGTTGGTGATGAAATACTATTGTGCTCAAAGAAATAATGAACTGGAGGAATTCCATGGGAACTGGAATGACATTCCTCCAGGAATTAATGCAGAGTGAAAGCAGCAGAACCAGGAGAACATTGTACACAGAGACTGATACAATGTGGTACAATTGAATGTAATGGACTTCTCTAGAAATAGCAATGCAATGATCCAGAACAATTTGGAAGGATTTATGAGAAAGAATACTATCCACATCCAAAGGAAGAACTGTGGGAGCAGAAACACAGAAAAAAAACCTAACAGCTGCTTAATCACATGGGTCAATGGGGATGCGATTGGGGATATAGACTCTAAATGATCACCCTAATGCAAACAACAGTATGGAAATAGGTTTTGATCAAGGACACATGTTAAACCCATTGGAATTGTGTATCAGCTATGGGAAGGGGATGGAAGGAGGGGAGGGAAAGAACATGACTCTTGTAACCAAGGAAAAATATTCTAAATTGACTAAATAAAATTTTCAAAAAAAAAATAAGATAGTACCAATGAAGGAGAAAAAGAAGAATGAGAAGACTTATATGAACTGATGCAAAATGAAGTAAGCAGAATGTAAAGGTTAAAATTAATATTTAATACTCCAAGTATTATTTTAATACTATTTTTTAAAATCAACTTGGAGCAAAGAGGAATTAAAAAAAACTCCAGCAAGCACCCAAAATGCTCCTTCCTTATTGCTTGTACCAGTCAGAGGGACCAGGTGAGCAGAAACCAAAACTCCAAAATCCCATTCAGGTAAGAAAATGCACAAACAGGAAAAGGAAAAGTGGATTGTGGGAAATGTAGTCCTTAGGGTTCAAGATTTTAAATCAATACAAGAACAGGGAAAAATATACCTACACACACACACACACTAACAGAAAATCACATGCGTGTGTGTATGTCTCATATACACAATTACAACAATGTAAATGGTTAAACAAAACAATAAAACATTTAAAGCTGAAGGCCATGAACCTATAAAGTTGACTCCAAAGAAGATACCTGAGAAGGCACCTCTACCAACCTCTTTGCAGGAGTGAGAGACACTACATATGATGTCAGACTTTTTAGATATGTTGGTTAATTTTTGTTGAACTGTTTTCCCACTTCTTTTAAAATTCTTGTTGTAAGGAATGGTCTGGTGTGAAGATAAGATTAACTTTCCCTTTGTCTATTTTTAGCTAATCAAATCAAGAAAATTTAAAGTACCCCAATTAACCATTAGGTAACTAGGAACTCACAAGTCACTTACTAGTTCACACCCCAAAAGGCCACAAGCACTGCTCCTCTTTGGGCAGTATCAGGCAAAAATTGAAAGACCACAATTGGTTTCTTTGCAGAGCAGGAGAGATAGGAAATGATATTGAAAAAGGGGTATAAAAAGAAACCAACATGGTCTGGGGGAACCACTGCTTTCCTGGCATTTGGAGTGAGTGGCTAAGATTCTTGCCTTGGCTTTGGAGGAGACTCTTTCCCTGAACCCTGTATGGGCTTGCTGGATGAGTGGCTTGGGCTGTAGAGAAGGCTGAGCTGGTGGACTTCTGGCTGAAGGCTCTACAAGGCCTGAGGAAGCCTCCTGCCCAGGTGCTGAACTGAACTTCACTTTGTAGGGGGAAGCTCTTAGGGCTGGTAGGCTTGTTAAGAATCTATCTCTTGATCTACATTTCCCACTTTCACTCTTTCCACCTCTTTCTAAATAAAAGCTACTAAAAGTCATTTTGATTTAAGCTGTAATATTTTAAAATTGGTGACCACAATATTATTTTATAATTCTCTTATTGAGTCAAAACCCCCAATTTTAATTCTTACGCTGGGAAGGGGGGAAAGGAGGAATGCAAAAATAAGCCAAAAAAAGATAAAAAAAATTTAAACTAACAAAGATAAAGAAAAGGGCACATTCTAATGAGATACTGTTCTAAGAATTTTTGTGATGATGAGAGGAAAATACAGATGTGTCTTTAGGAAGGCTTGCCTGTTGTGACTACATCACGGAAGCAGCTTAGTAACTTCCATTTGAGTGAGAATTATGTACATAATACATCTGGCCACTTGATACAATTTAATTTTCAATAACAGAAATAAAAACTAGCAAATGAAAGAAAGATGACTAAAGTTATTTATGGACTTGCCAATATAATCATATCAAAATAGTTACCTGTATAGAGAAAGGTGTTTGTGTGTCCTCCTACTACAACATCTACTCCTTTAACCTTTTGAGCAATGAGCTTATCCATTTCAAAACCCGAGTGGCCCAAGGCAATAATTTTATTCACACCCAGAGTTCTCAGCTTATCCACTTGGGTCTGCAAGGAAGGGATTTCATCTTCAAATTTTAAATATTTTCCTAAAAAAGAAACAAAATAAATATTGATTATTTAGTTTTCAAATAGTATCCAAATGGTTTTTTAAAAAACTTGGTTCAGATGCACCAAGGTGGTATGGTATTAATTGTATTAGACCTATGGGGGAGGGAAACTCCATTAATTCAGGCTGGTCTCATCTCTGCTATTTCTACTCTTTAAAAAACAAACAAACAACAATAGCACCTTCTGTCTTAGAACTGCTTCTAAACATTGCTTCTAAGGCAAAAGAGCAGTAAGGATTAGGCAATAGGGGTTAAATGACTTGCCCATTGTTGGTTACCCACCTAGGAAGTATCTGAGTATTTGAATCCAGGACCTCCCATCTCCAGGCCTGGCTCTATCTATTGTGCTATGAGTGCTACCCAGTGTACCTCTAACTATTCATAATCTTAAGATGATAGTTGCCTGGAGCCCCCAAAAATTAGGTGACTTATCTAAGGTCATGCAGGGAGTGTTTCAGAGATAGATATTGAATCAGGTCTGATTCTGAAGCTGGACCTCTATCCACTTGCTATAGATATGGATCTCATCACTTTCTAAATTTAGCATATATATTCTTATCACTTTCTAAATACATATATATGTATATTTAATTTTTAAATTATAATATATTTAAATTGAATTTAGAAAGTTTAATATATATAGCATAGTGGATATATAGCATATGTGTATATAGATATGTATGTATATGCTAAATTTAGAAAGTGATGAGATCTCCAAATTTTTTAGGAAGAGGAGGCAGCTGTGCCTGGAGTCAGGAGGACTGAGTTCAAATGCAGTCTCAGATACTTATTAGCTGTGTGACCATGGGAAGACCACTTAACTTCTATCTGCCTCAGTTTCTTCATCTGTTAAATGAGAATAATAATAATACCTACCTCACAGAGTTCTAAGGATCAAATGAGATATTTGTAAAAAATACTTAACCTAGTTCCTGAGACATAGTAGGTACTATATAAATGCTTATTTCCTTTCTCTTTTTCTTCCCCAAATTCATGAAGAGCCTTCAAATAACATAATTAATAGTAAATGAATCTGTCCCTTTTCTTCTCTCTCTTTTGCCTTGGTTGAATTTATCCATTTGAACTGTAATTTCTATATAGCCAATTCCTGTATTATATTTCTCTACTGTTACTAATTGAAAATAATAACACCAGCAATGCTAATAATAATTGACATCTATATAACATTTAAAGTATTATAAAATACTTTATGTCCCCACAACAACTATCAGAGGAAAAATAATTTAGGTATGCATTCCCCCACCCCGCCATGTGTTTTTGAAACATAGGTTAATTAAATAGGAAGAACATTGGATTTATAAGAATTGGTATGACTCAAGTCCCAACTCTGAAACTTACTAGAACTGTAACCTTGAGCAAATAACTTAATCTTATAAGGATGATATTAGAAATTAAGTCTTTTTATATTAATTTAGAGATAAGAAGTAGAGAAGCTGGCTTGATAAAGAATTGGAGTTTGAAGCAGATTTGAGACAGTGCCAGTTTCAAATGTTGACAGTGTGTGGGGTAGGGGTAACAGTTTTTCTGTGGCAGTTGGTCTCAGAATTACACTCTCAGAGTTCTGGGAAGAGGTGATAACTTTTCTCTTTCTCCTCACTGTCTAAGGTAGAAGGAAAGGAGGGAAAAATCTGAAGAAGCTAAGTGATTTTTCCTTTTCCAACTTGGGAAACACTAGTGACTGTCTATTGATGTTATGTAAATTGTTTTTATATCTGAGAAGATCAAAGAAAGAGTCTTACCTTGGTTCTTGCTGAGGCTCAGCCAGCTAGCCTTTGTTATTTTTATAACTTGGAGACAAAGAATTATATACTTTGTATAAGGATAATAGTGTTTAGTTTATTGTAGAATAGTGAAAATTTGGGTTAGTCAGATCAGGAAGGATCAGTGTAGCTTGTGGAAACAGGAGAAGCAGTTCCCTGCAGAACCAGGGAGTTTTATTGGGTTGGAGTTAGAAATTCTTTCTTTATCCTTATATTCTCAATAAATAGTTTATTTTTTGCCTATTATTTTTACAGTTTTGGAGAGTTATGTAGAACAAAGAACCAGAAAATCTGATTTTAAGAGGTCAACTGTCAAATTGGGCAGCTGGAACCATTATCACAGCAGGAGGTCCATTTGAACCAGCAGCTAGAGCTGACAGTTTCACTGTGTTCTTTAATAACAGTGAGCTCAACTCTAGGTGGCTCCAAAACCTATTTTCCAGTCAACTTGACTCAAAGACTCTGTGCTCTCAGAAAAGCTGGTGAATTAGTTGCATAAAATCACTGTGGGGCTTTTTTCTGTTAAATATGGCTTTATTGCCAAATCTCTTTTTCTCTATTATACTGGATTATATACAAAATTCACTTGCCTATGGCTTTTTAATGCCATTATTCTCATCGACACTCCTGGACCTAATCTCTTATGTCCCTGTGCTAGTATTGGTTTGCTTGTACTTTTACATGATGATTGAATCTTGGGCAGTAGTTTTTAAACATTTTCAAAGCAAACATCAAGCAAACTACTGCAAAGAATGATCTAAGGTTAAAAGTTAACTATCTAGAGACTAAACTAGATAGAATGAAAACTCAATATGAGGAATTACTCAAGGCTAAAGTGACAATGGCAGAAAGCAAAGAACACGAAACAACTAAAACAGATAAACCAACTAAATTAGAAATGGAAACTGAAGCATTAGAAAGCACACCAGCTCATATGTTTCCTTTAAGGGAGGTACCTGTAGTGTCCCCAGAATGTGGTGTACTGAATATCATATGCCACGAAAGGTTTACACAAGCTGATTGAGTGTTTTAAGAAAAATACCTCAAAATATGAAGACAAACCAATGGGAGTTGTAAAGCAGTTCAAGCACTTAATTAAGCTTTACAATCCTTCTTATTTGGACTTTGACATCCTTATGGATGAATTATTGACAAAGAGGGAGAAACAGCAGGTTATAGAGGACCCTAATAGGAACCCCTGAATTGCCAATTGGCCAATTGAGAATCCTGGGTGGGAAGCTAACTTATCTGTGGGGATACAGAGCCAGGGAGGCAATAATTGAAACTATGAAATGAAAATTCCAGATGACCAGCAACCTGGTCTAAATTTGAATGCCTAAAAAGCAGGAAGTGGGAGAGACTCCCTCCACTTTCCTTGATAGAATTATTGACTGTGCTGAAAAATGGATTGGGTTGGATATTTTAACAGAGGAAAACATAAATCACATTCATAGGCAGTTTGTGAAAAAATTATAAAAATATAATCAATTCATTGAGTATTATTTTTACAGTTTTTGCATATTATTTTTACTATCTGAACCCTTTTTATCTGTAAAATGGGACAATAGCTGATATTTTTATCTTGCTTTAAATTTTACAAGGTAATTTATACACATTATTTTAATTTGATTCATATAATATTCTAGTAATCCTAATAGTATTATTGCTATTTTACAGATTAAGAAATTTAGGCTGAAAGGAGTTAAGTGACTCCCCCACAAAAATAGCTAGCAAGTGTTATAGGTTAGAATCTCAACCCAACTCTCTCCATGTTCTAAATCCAGCATTCTTTTTGATTTCCCTTCTGAGCTCTAATTAAAAAATTAAAAACAAAAACAAAAAACCTTCAACTAGCCCCTAATAATATGTGGATTAAACAAAATTTTCTTTTGTTTTTCTTTTTGAATATTTATTGATGTTACTTTTTTATTAGTCACATCCCAATAACGCCTCCAATTTAAATAATAAAAAAACTCCCAATGAAACAAGTAGTCAAACAGTATACCAAATCATCATTCTGACTATGATTGAAAATATATTTATCAATTAGTAAATATTGATTAAGTGTCCATTCTGTGCCAGGCACTGTGCTAGGCCCTGGGGAGATCAAGCAAAAATGGAATATTTCTAGACATCAGAGCTTATATTCAATTGGGAGAGACAGCATATACATACAAAAGTATTTGGAAGACAAATACAACAGTTGGGAGGAAATAGGAAAGGCTTCAATTAAAAGGAAGCATCTAAACTGACCATTGAGGGAAACAGATTTCTAAGAGGTTGATGGGGCAGCTAGGTAGCATAGTGGATAGAGCACTGGGGCTTGGAATTGGGAAGCCTCATCTTCCAGAGTTCAAATCTGGCCTTAGACACACTAGCTGTGTGATGTTGGGCAAGTCACTTAATATTGTTTGCCTCAGTTTCCTTATCTATAAAATAAACTGCAGAAGGAAATGATAAACCATTCCAATATCTTTTCCAAGAAAACGTCAAATGGGGTCATGAAGAGTTGGACATGATTAAAATGACCAAAGGACAACAAAGCTGTAGAGAGGATGGATTAGATTGGGGAGAGACTTGGGTCAGGGAAATAGGAGTCTATTTCAATAGTTCAGGTGAGAGGTAATAAGGGGCTGACCTAGTGTGAAAGTGGCTGAGTGAAGAGAGGGGGTGGGGCAGTGCTATTGAGGCAGAAGTGACATCATTTGGCAACTGGAAATGTGAGGGAAGTGAGAATGACGAGTCAAGGATGATGTCTTCTTTATTTTTTGAGGTTTTGTTTCTCCCAAGAGGAGGGGCCTTTTCCCTAGAAAAGCCTTTCATTTGGTTGTTGTGACTTCCAGTCAGGTTTCCACACTGATAAGTCCAGAAAGATGTCAATGTTGCAAGCCTGGGTGACATGGAGGATGGAGATGACCTTGACAAAAATAGGGAAGCAGAGAAAAGGGGTGAATTTGGGGAGAATGAGAATGAATCCTGCTTGGGACATTTTAAGCCATCATTGTAACTGCCCAATAGGCAGGCAGTCATGATGTGAAACTGGAGCTTAAGACAGAGCTGAGGGTTGTGTGTGTGTATGTGAGTGTATGTATGTATGTGTGTGTGTATGTCATGAATACAGAAATAGCAGTTAAACCCATGTGGTCAGTGGGTGAGAGTGGAGAGAAAAGGTGACTCAAGACAGGGTCTCATTCATGTATGCCTCACTTCACTCTAGTCTAGCACCATTTTGTGAAGGGATAGAAGATGCTAATAAGGAGGCTTTCTTAAGTTATGATTAATAACAATTCTTTAGTCTTTCATTATTTCTCCCTTTATATTGTTGTGGTTATCAAAAATATTATTTCCCTAATATTGTTTATTTTACTTTGCATCATTTTATATGTCTTTTCAAATTTCTCTGAATTCTCCATTTTTTATATCTTCTTAAGGCATGATAATAGTCCACTACATTTATATTACAATTTGTTTAGCAATAACTTAAAAAAATAACAACAACCCCCACTTCGTCTCTTAGCATCAATACTAGCTATTGGTTCTAAAGTAGAAGAGTGTTAAGGGCTAGGCAATTGGGGTTAATTGACTTAACCAGGGTCATACAATTAGGACATTTTTGAGGCCATACTTGAACCTGGGTCCTGCTATCTCTAGGCCTGACTCTATCCACTGAGCCAACCTAGTTGTCCCTAGTCAATACTTTTTGTGGTAGCTGAGAACTGGTAGAAAATCTATTCCTACTAATTAAGGAATGTCTGAGGCTGAACAACTTGTGCTATATGATAGTAATGGAATATTATAGTGTACAAAGAAATAAAAATGAAATCACTAGTCATCCTAACTTTGGTCTTGCCATTGAACTTGGATGAATTTGGAAGAGAGAATAAGTCTTTGTGCAACTCTTCTTCACTCAAATCCAAGACATCACTCTGTGATATCACTGGTCCCCTTCAAAGATGAAAGACAAAAAATCAACTAAGTGCTAGGCACTATGCTAAAAGCTTTATGAAAGTCATCTCATTTATCACTTTCAAAAACCTTGAGAGGTTGGTGTTATTATTATCCCCATTTTACAGTTGAGGAAACTGAGGTAAACAAGCTACGTGACTTGCCTAGGATCTCATAGGTAGTACATGAGGCTGGCTTTGAATTCAGGTCTTCCTAACTCTAAGTCTAGCACTGGGAACACTTGAATGAACTGATGCAGAGTAAAATAAATAGAACACAGAAAATGATGTAAACAATGACCATAAAAAACAAAAATAACAATAAAATAAACCTGAATATTGTGTAATTATAATGATCAATCTTGGTTGAGAAATGAGGAAATGTACCTCCTTCCTCCTATCTGGAGAATTGTCACAGAAGCAACACCTCCCCCATGCAGGTCAGGTTAGTTTTTCCTTAACTGATAGTGAAATCATCTTTAAGACAGAACTGGCCCAGGGGCCTAAGTCTTAGGCTACTCATCTAAAGTAGCTTCCTGGGGCCCTAAGTAAAAAAAGTCAGTCCATGAGGAGACAGGAGTTGCTCACCCTCAACCTCTTTTTTTTTTTTTAACCCCTTACCTCCCATCTTAGAATCAATACTGTGTATTGGTTCTAAGGCAGAAGAGTGGTAAGGGCTAGGTAGTGGGGGTCAAGTGACTTGCCCAGGGTCACACAGCTGGGAAGTGTCTGAGACCAGATTTGAACCTAGGACTTCCCGTCTCTAGGCCTGGCTCTCAATCTACTGAGCCACCCAGCTGCCCTCCCTCAATCTTTTGAGGTAGGCCAGAATGGACAATCCAAAGGCAGGGAAGCTATAATTTATCTGTGCTCAGTATCATTTTCATTCTATAGTTTTAAGTGAACTTGATTTTGTTAGCGATAAGCTAACAGTCTTATAAATAATCCGTTTTGCTCCAACTCCAAATCTGAGGAACCAAACTATCCGCATGAAAACTTAGGCTACCAAAACTGGCAATTAATAGTCAATATTGGCTCAGAAGAGGGAGCAGCTTGATGGTTCAGAAGATTGAGAGCCAGGCTCAGAGATGGGAGGACTCTGATTCAAATCTACGTGACCATTGATTCTAAGACAGAATGTAAGAAAGTTGTTTTTTTTTTTTAAAGATTGAATCAGTAGAGCCTTCATGAAGTAAGTAGAAGGTGAGAATCATGTGGTTTTCCTGCTCCTGATGGTGGCACTGACTGAATACCATGAGGCGTTCCTCAGTGACTCAGCACATCAAAGTGTAAATTATCTGTGGAAATTCAAATATTAGAGCCAGATTGTGCATGTGTTCTAAGTCATTAAGGACTATTCCCTGAAAATGACATATGTTGTAAATTGCCATTTGTGGGATTTGCATAATTTATGTATTTGGGGATGACAGTCATCTTCAGACCCTGGAAAGCACAATGTCTGATCCTTCCTAAGATCCCCTTCCAGAAATGTCGATACTGCCAACGAGGCCAAATGTTGATTTATCGAGGACAGAGGGAATAAATTAGCTGAAACAATTAAAAGGAGCAGCTTTTGTCTACTAAGTGCCAGATACTCTTTTGAGACTGAAAGACAGAATCCAAAGAGCTTCCTTCTTCAAGGAACTTACAGTTTTTTTGAGGGAGAAACATGTATGTGAATAAATAAATACAAAGTACATATTAAGGTCTTTGTGTGTGTGTGTGTGTGAGTCAGGATCAATCAGGGGGACACATAAAAGCCTCATGTAGTTAGTGGCACTTGAACTGAGTCTTAAAGAAAGTTAGGGATGCTAAGAGGTTTGGAGGGAGTTTATCATAGACATGAGAGCTGGGTCATGGCATGGAGAAAGTGGGATTGAATGTGTTAAATGGAGAAAAGATGTGTGTGGTGCTGGGTAAGTCACTTAACTCCAATTGCTTTGTTCTTATGGCTCTTCTGCCTTGGAACTGATACTTTGTAGTAATTCCAAGACAGAAGTTAAGGTTGTTCCAAAAAAAAAAAAAGGAAAAGTAGAGATGTTCACACTAAATAGTCTCAGTTATATCAGAAACATAAGAGAAAAGGAGACCAGGAGAAGGGAAAGCATAGGAAGCTTGAGAAGAGAACATGTGCAATAATAAATATGAATGGATTAGGGAATCAATTTGCATATTGTATATATTTTGTATATGCTGGTTGATACATAGACATGAGTCCCTCAGCTAGGTTATAAACTCTTTGAGGGAAGGGATTGTATCACTTTTGCTTTTTGTATCCCTCACACCTAGTATAACAAAGTAGACACTTAAAAAAACCCAAACTCATTTGCTTGCTTTGCCCCGGGGCAAGTCGATTAAGTTCTTGAACTCCCCAAACTAAGTCTTCCTGACTTCATCAGGAAGTCTGAGCCTCAGTTTCCTCATCTATAAAATGGGGGAAAATACTTGCATTGTACCACATACCTCCCAGAGTTGTTATAAAAGAAAAATATTTTGTAAACTTTAAAGTTCTATATTTTAAATTAATTACTATTGGTAGTTTTATTTTAATGAGAGTATATCTGATAGGACATTCAAAATAGCTAATGCATTAAAGTGAAGCTATATTGAAAAGAGGTATAATTTCCAAAAAAGGATAACTTCTATAGTACTCTGCCTTAGTGAGGGCACACATAAAATATTGTGCTCAGTCCTTCATACCATATTTTAGGAAAGAAATAAGCAAACTGAAGGCTGCCATGGGGAGTGTCAAGAGAAGGGTCAGAAGCTTGGAAAATATGCCAAGAGGGTTGGTTAAAACCATGGGAAATATTTAGTTCAGAGAAAAGGAGACTTTAGGGGAAGCTGAAAGGCAGTCAGTTCTGCTTAGCTTAAAAGGACAGAACTAGGCCAATGGTTGGAAGTTGTAAAAGGGCAAATTTCCGTTTAACATAATTTATAGCAATTGCGCTATGCTAAGGAGTGGTGGAATCTCCACTCATTGGAGGTCTTCAATTTTTTGGGAAGTTTTTGGAAGTTTTTGGAAGGATTCTCAGTTAAGTTGAGAGTGGAATGGTTGTTCCTGCCAACTTCAATTTCAATAACTTTGATTTTTCAAATTCAATAACTTTGATTTTATGGTGGCTACACAGCACAACAAAAGAGTGGTATCAGATTGTGGATATTTATTAAGGAGTGAGGTGATAAACTGCTCATCTTTCTAATTTGCCCCATCTCCAATTCAAATGAACTATTTTCAAATTCTCATTCCATGCTCAGAATGGATGGCAACACTTCTCAGATAGCTACATAATGCCAGTTAAAGCAGAGCTGACTCCCTCACTAAGTTGATTGATTCACTCTGCAAAAGAGAGAATTTAACTTTGTAGATCACAAAACTTGAGGACTGGAATGAAGTTGGAATGAACCTTAGTGAGATATGGACAAGAATGGTCTTCTTCCACCTTCTATCAGACTAGAGTAAACAAAGTTTCTATTCATGTCAACAAAATAGTTCAATAAGCAGAGCAAATGATAAGAATGTTCAGATATAGCTCCACAAAATTAATCCTATCAAGAAATATCTCAAATCAGTGCTGTCTTGCCACCCAACATCACAAAATCTGGGGGTTTTATGCAGAATCTGTAATAAATATGCCACAATCTTATTAAGTTGAATTAGATTAAAATAATGTTTGCAATAAAAGGAAAAATTACCTGGTTTTGAAAGGACAGGTGTCTCTTTGGAAGTATATCCAATGATTCCCACTTTCTCTTCACCAACAGTTAAAATTTTGTATGGATGATAATACCCAGATATTTGAGATGCAAGAGGCTCGATGGCTTTAATATTAGCACTGAGAACTGGAAACTTGACTTTTTTAAGTAGTGGACCCAACAATCCCTCCACTCCATTATCAAATTCATGATTTCCCAGGGCCTAGTAGAAAATGAATAAAGAAAAAAGAAATTAGATACATTAGAATCACTTTCAGTACTTAAATAATTCAAGTATACCTAGTTTAATAATAGTTAATAATAATGATAACTAGTAAAGAAAAAAGCTGGCAAAAAAGCAAAGGTAGCAATAATTATCTGAAAGTTAAAGCTAAAATAGATCTAATTAAAAGAGATAAACAAGGAAACTATATTATGTTAAAAATGTACCAAAGATAATGAAGCATTGTCAATATTAAACTTATATGTACCAAATATATAGCATCCATATATATATATATATATTTAAAAAACCCTTACCATCCGACTTGGAGTCAATACTGTGTATTGGCTCCAAGGCAGAAGAGTGGTAAGGGCTAGGCAATGGGGGTCAAGTGACTTGCCCAGGGTCACACAGCTGGGAAGTGTCTGAGGCCAGATTTGAACCTAGGACCTCCCATCTCTAGGCCTAGCTCTCAATCCATTGAGCTACCCAGCTGCCCCCAACATCCATATTTTTAAAGAAAAAGTTAAAGTAGTTATAGGTGGAAATAGGTAACAAAACTATAATAGTGGAAGATTTTAACCTTCCTCTCTCAGAACTAGATAAATCTAACCAAAAAATAAGAAAGAAGTCAAGGAGATAAATAAAATCCTACATAAACTAGATATAATAGATATCTAGAGAGAACTAAACTGGAATAGAAAGAAATACCTTTTTCTCAGCAGTACATGGTACCTTTACAAATAATGAGCATATTTAAAGACATAAAACCTTTATAGTTAAATGCAAAAAAGCATAATTAAATGCATTTTTCAGATAATAATGCAATGAAATTATTATTAAGGAGCAATGAAAACAAAATAAAAGTTAATTGGAGACTAATTTAATTTTTAAAGATGAGAATTGTTCATGTGTGTACAGAGGCATTATAATTAAAATGAAAATGCTGCTAGTTGGCTACATGTGTCCAGTACCCTCTTTTTCTCTGGTCTACTTTTTATTATTTAATTAAATAATTATCAATTAAGATATAGTCTCCAGAGAGTTTTAATCACAACATAGCTAAACCAAACTATATATTTAATGTCATCCCAATTAAATTACCAAGAAACCATTTTATTGAACTAAAAGAAATAAGAAACTTCATTTGGAACAACAAAAGGTCAAGAATGTCAAAAGAATTAATGAAATAATATAAAGAAAAGAAGTCTAGCAGTACTAGATTTTGAGCTATATTACAAAACAAAAAATATCAAAACTGGTACTGGTATTGACTAAGAAACAGAAAGATAGATCAGTGAAACAGATCAGATATAAAATAAACGCTGGTAAAATATTATAGTAATATTATAGTATTGTATTTGGCAAAAGTAAAGACCCAAGTTTTGGGGATAAAAATTCACTATTTGGTAAAAAATAAATTGTTGGGAAAACTAGAACATGTACTGGCAGGAATAAGATAAAGATTAATATCTTACACCATTTACCAAGATCAGATCAGAATTGATAGATGGCCTAGGCATAAAAGGAAGAGTATAAGCAGTTCAGAAAAACAGTGAACATATTACCTTTATGAATAGGAGAAGAATTTATGAATAAACAAGAGATAAAAAGCATTGTGTTATGTAAAATGAGTAATGTTGAATACATTAAATTAAAAAATTTTTGTATGAATAGTAATGGAAATAGATACTAAATAATACAAAAACTCATGTAGCCAAGATTAGAAGGAAAGCAGTAAGTTGGGGAAAAATTTTTATAGACAGTTTCATAGATAGAGGTCTCATATCTAAATATATATAGAATTTTGTCAAATATACAGTTGCCCCTTGCTATATTGCAGTTCACTTATTGCGGCTTCACTGTATTATGGGTTAAAAAAAATCTAATTCTGAATCATGGAGTTTTCACTATGTTGTGGGATTTTGTGGATGAATACATACTGTACACAATGGAAATGCAGTACACCACTACTGCTCCCTGTGGAAAGGAAAACTGAAGCAACTTTTGGACTTTCTGCCACTCAGGTGGAACAAACAGCAGTTGGAATGTTAGAGAGAAGATATTGACAAGAATGACAGTTGGTGGGGGAAGGGGCAACTTAGAGTGACAGTGACAGTGGGTCTCCTGGCTCTCTCTCTCCTGGCCCTCGAACTAGAAGGAGTCTCTCTCCCTGTCTCTGAATAGAAGTACCTCTGTTCCTGGATTTTTCCAACTGTGTGCTCTACCTGGATTCCTGTGATCATGTCATTGAACAAAAGGACATAAGGGAAGCAGCTTGAACTGTAAGCCTGGGAGGCCTGGCCTCAGCTCAATAGCGGAGAGAGACTCAAACTCAATCTAGGGAAATCCCAATTCCCTCTTCCCTAATACCTCCCAATACAACTTGTTATTAAAATTCATCAAAACCACAGTCAGATAAGAGGATTATCATTTCAGGGGGACATAGAGGGAGTTGAACCTAGGACAGCCATTCAACCATAAATAGCCCTTCTTGGACCCTGCCAGGCAACCTTGATCTGGGGAAAGGCTTGTCCCTCAGGGGGGTCCATGCTTACCTGCCCGGGGATATCTTCAACATCAATCAATAGAGAAGACATCCCCTCAAGCTATCATAGGTGGCCCATTTCTCAAGACAGCTTATCAGCAGGGGGTATGTCCCTCCTTTTACCTCATGTTAGATTTAAAATGGTTGAAGGCCTTAAACTGTAACAGTTAAAAGAGTGATGTTGTAAACTGTAGTGAGTTAAAATGGTGGAAGATATAAATTGTGATAGATATAAGAGAGGGTGAGTAAATTTGACCACAGAAAATATGTTTCACTACAGTGTCTTGGTTTTTAAATCAAATATAAGGTGGTCACTAGGGTAATATTCCCAATTATTCAAATACCCAAGTCAACTGGGTTTTATACAGATTTTGATTAATACAAATGTGGAATTAAAGAAAAGAGAGAAAGAGAGAAAAAGGAAATAAGTATGAAGGGCCTTAAGCCAACATGGCCTAGACCTGAGTCTTAAGAGAGAGCGGATCAGTCAGTCAGTCTTTTAACACTCACCACAAGGTCTGTCTAAGCAAGGATTCTAGTGACAGCAGGCCAGCTCCATTTCAGCTGACTTCACCAGAGAGAGTTCCAGCCAGAGTCCTCCTTAAAGAGCCTTCCAGCCAGAGACTGTTCCAAAGGGCCTCTCTCCAGAGCCTCCAGAGGGACAGAGTTGCCTCAGAGGAGCTCCAGTGAGACCTCCTTAGAGATTGTCCTCCAAGAGCTTCACTTCTCCAGAGCCTCTCTCAAGAGATTCTTCCCAAGCGATCCTCATCAGAGATCCTCCAAAAGGATTTTTTTTCTCCTATGTCACCTCCCCTAAGTCCTTACATCTACCAATCACTGTAGACGTTTTCCAAAGGACTGCCCATCTGAATTCCTGCGAAGTCGACTAATCTCCTCAGTAAGTCTGAACCAGTGAAAACACAGCTGAGTCAACTAATCTCATTAAGAGAAAACTTGCCCAACCCTTTTAGGTACCTAGCATCCCACTGTATCAATTCTAAAAAACAGGCATGGCTCAAAGAACTCCTTGCCTTATTATAAGCATGGGTCCAAGTACTTTCATTGTTTAGCAAGGAGTTTTCTCCCCTAAAGCAGTCTTAAGTATGGGTGGAGTAGAGGTCCTCCCATAGCAAGGATTTTTCTCCCCTAAAGCAGTCTTAAGTATGGGTGGAGTAGAGGTCCTCCCATTTCTGATCCTGGCAAGTTCTCACATCAAAATGGGGAATGTTTCCCAGTAGTGAATTTGTTCCAATGGAGGATTCACAAGTCTGAGAAATTTCAAGATTTACACTCACTAGCAGCCATATTCCCTCTATCCCTTCAACTCCTCCATTCCCTATTACAAAACTTTCCTTATCCCCTGTCCTTCAATCTTAATATTCCTTATAATATTACATTGCTTAAGTTTGCCATTGTGAGATTGTACACGGCACACTATTGGCTGAAAGGCAACCAACCACAATGCTATGTTCTGTATCCTGGGTACTGATTGGTTCAGTGTTTGAGGGTGGGAAAGATTAATAAGAATGTGTAAAAGGTTTAAAGGAAAGCATGAAGGGTTTATAAAGCCTTTATATATATAAAGAATAAAATAAATATAACACCGGTACTTTGCTGATTTTCATCTGTCATGGAGGTCTCTGGAACATAACTCCCTTGATAGGTGAGGGATCATTGTATAAGAATATGAGCCATTCCCTAGGATTAAGTGGTCAAAAGATACAAGTAGTTTTTGGATGAAGAAATCAAAGCTATGTATAATTATATGAAAAGATGCTCTAAATCATCAATTAAAGAAATGCAAATAAAAACAACTTTGAGATTATCATCTCACACATAATAGCTTGGCTAAAATGATAAAAGGACAAAATGATGAATATTGAAGGGTGTGTAGAAAAACTATTTTTTTTTACCAAATAGTGTAGAAAAGTGGGGACATTAATATACTCTTGGTGGAAGTGTGCACTGATCCAACCATTTTGGAGAATAATTTGGAATTATGTTCAAAGAGTTATAAAATTGTATATACTTTTTTGACCAAGCAATACCACTATTAGGTTTATTTCCTAAGGTGAGGGAAAAAGGAAAAACACTTCTATATTCTAAAATATTTATGACACGTGAATTTAGAGTCTTCTTGCCTCTGAGTCCAGCACTCTATTCACTGGGCCACTTAGCTTCCCCTAGGTGGTGCAGCTAAGATTAGATGACTTCAATATCATCAGTTTAGAGATGGAGGAATGGGGGTGGGGTGGGGAAGAAGTAGGGGAGATAGGGTGGGGTGAAGTGGGAGCTAAGCATTTGAAGACAAGGGAAGAGATTTAGAATAGGTGCTTTAGGAAGCTTAAGAGAGAATAGAGAGGAATGAAAAGATTTCTGTGCAGTATTGAGGACCCAGTTGTGATCAAATAACAAATTGTATAGAAAGAAAGAAAAGAACTTGGACTTTCTTGGACTCTCTAACACTTAGCACTGTTTGGCACAAAGCAGCCACTAAATAGATGTTTGTTGAATTAACTGAAATTAGACCTTCCTTAGCACCAAACCTCTTGATTTTTAATGCATTTTAAAGGTAAATTATTTTCTAGGCATAATTTTATATTGTTAGTCCAATATGAGTTATATAGCATATACTTTTCCCTAGGTCTATTACCTTATGCACTCTTCTAAAATCTTTTTTTTTTACTAGATAATAATAAAGCTAACATTTATTTAAAACTTACTCTGTGCCAGCTACTAGGCTAAGCACTTTACAATGATTATTTTCATTGATTATCACAACAATGCTGGTAGACAGGTGCTATTATTATTTTCATTTTGAAGATGAGGAAACTGAGGCAAACAGAAGTTAAATGATTTGCCCAGAGTCACACAGCTTTAAAGCCATGACTTTATGGGTATAGGAAATTCCCAATAAAGGGATTGTCTCTACCAGTGCAGAGCAGGACCTAGCCTGCAAATGTCTTAAAGAGTTACATAGGACTCTGAATGGTTAGGTGACTAGATAGGTACCTAAGATTAGGACAAAGTTCATAAAGCAGGTATGTTTCAGAATCAGAACTTGAACTCAGGTTTTCTCAACTCCAACTCTTTATCTATAGCACCAAGGGAAACTGAGGCTTAGAGATGTTAAGAAAATTGCCCCACCTCATGATGAGTGTAAAATCTGAGGCAGGATTTGAATACAATTTCCCCAACTCCCCAGTCTTCATTTTTAGGGGAGAAAAATCCTTGCTATGGGAGGACCTCTACTCCACCCATACTTAAGACTGCTTTAGGGGAGAAAACTCCTTGCTAAACAATGAAAGTACTTGGACCCATGCTTATAATAAGGCAAGGAGTTCTTTGAGCCATGCCTGTTTTTTAGAATTGATACAATGGGATGCTAGGTACCTAAAAGGGTTGGGCAAGTTTTCTCTTAATGAGATTAGTTGACTCAGCTGTGTTTTCACTGGTTCAGACTTACTGAGGAGATTAGTCGACTTCGCAGGAATTCAGATGGGCAGTCCTTTGGAAAACGTCTACAGTGATTGGTAGATGTAAGGACTTAGGGGAGGTGACATAGGAGAAAAAAAATCCTTTTGGAGGATCTCTGATGAGGATCGCTTGGGAAGAATCTCTTGAGAGAGGCTCTGGAGAAGTGAAGCTCTTGGAGGACAATCTCTAAGGAGGTCTCACTGGAGCTCCTCTGAGGCAACTCTGTCCCTCTGGAGGCTCTGGAGAGAGGCCCTTTGGAACAGTCTCTGGCTGGAAGGCTCTTTAAGGAGGACTCTGGCTGGAACTCTCTCTGGTGAAGTCAGCTGAAATGGAGCTGGCCTGCTGTCACTAGAATCCTTGCTTAGACAGACCTTGTGGTGAGTGTTAAAAGACTGACTGACTGATCCGCTCTCTCTTAAGACTCAGGTCTAGGCCATGTTGGCTTAAGGCCCTTCATACTTATTTCCTTGCCTTTAAAAACTTTTATGTTTTCCTCTGACTATTTTATTTCTAGTTTATATTTGTTCCTCAAATCCTTGCAGTCATATGAAATACTCTAATTTTATATCCAAAAACTGCATTTAAAGAAATAAACTTTTTCACAACCTAAAGATTAATAAAATACTTAAAAAACACTAGCTATATAGAAGCACTATGCTAACTCTGCCTGCTTGTCACCTCTTCAATAATACTGAAATCTTCATTTGGTTTCAGCCCTTCTTTCAGAAAAGAGGATATGAAGTAATCAAGATACTTGACATCTATCAAAGGGATATTTACTTAAAGTTTTCAGGAAATGAGGATTTCCTCCAAGTCCATTCAATGTTTTTTTATCAGCCAAATACCTAAAATGCTGGTTGCCATTTAGGCCAAAATGAAAAAATAAACAAAATAAGGAGATTAGCATTTGGTAAAGTAGAATCCAATTAACATTTCCTGTCCAATTTTACAGCAATTTCAAAACGGGAGGAATTTTTTGTGAGCTGTTAAGAGAATAGTCTGGTGTTTTTCATGCTTTCCTCTGAATTTATCAATATTTTACTTGGCCAGGGTGTCAGAAATTTTTCTGAGTCACATTGTGAGGCAGTTTAGAGCAAAGAACACAACTAAGATTCTTGATTTGGGGTCACTTGCTCTGATCACTTAAAACACTGTTCATGAGGCTGGTCAGGTGTGCGGGAGAAAGGAATGGGTTGGAATAAGCAAAGTTCACTGAACTTAACCTTATTAATTCCACATGATGGCAAGTTAAAGCTTAGCATCCCTAGAGAGTAAAGTTAGTACCATATATGGTTCAATGGAAGAGACCTGCATAAGGAGCCAGAGGATGCAGGTTCAAGTCCTTACTCTGCCACTAACAGGGCATCTTTATTTTTATTATTATTTTAATTAATAACTTTTTATTTTCTATTCTTTAAAACCCTTACCTTCTATCTTAGAATCAATACCAAATATTGGTTCCAAGGCAGAAGAGCAGTAAAGGCTAGGTAATGGGAGTTGTGACTTGCCCAGGGACACACAGCTAGGAAGTGTCTGAGATCAGAATTGAATCCAGGACCTCTTGTCTCCAGGCCTGGTTCTCTATTCAGAGCCATCTAGTTGCCCTTAGAAACATTCTTTCATAGAAGCATTATGATACAATTTATTGAATAAGTATTTATTAAGCATCTATTAGACTTTAGGTTTGTTCTTGTGAATTTCAAAACTATTCCACCCTAATCAGACCATTCTTTAGAAGATCTGATTGAGATATTTCCTGATCAATAACAATAGAGATACTTGGAATAACAGAATCAGGTCTTGGAAACTACATTTTCTCCTCCCTTCTTCATTTAACAAGATTAGGAAGGTCTGCATCAAAACTCAAGATTTAATCATCTGAGAAAAATGACCTTCAACAGACATGTGCAAAAAAAAAAAAAAGGACAGACCTCTGGGCTGTCCTAAGTCAAGTTTGAGCCACCATTGGCATTTGTGAGACACAAGAAGTGAGGTAGAGAACAGCCTCCGGAGTTCTCTGGACTTCCTGTGGAGAGGGCTAGAGTTCAGTTCAATCCTGGAGCTTGAGCTTGGAGGAGCCCTGCAGACAACTTTCCTTCAGACTGGTCACACGAGTGATAAGGACTGACCCCTTTCTCTGCTTTGGCTTTCCAAGGCCTTAAGGCCCACTTTGGCTCAGCCTGAGCCAGAGTGGTTCTGAGTTAAACTTCTTTCCTTCTCTTCCTCTTTCCTTCTCTCCCTCTGATATTTTCTTCCTCCTGTTGTAATTAAAACTCCATAAAAATTTGCAGCTGACTTGGGTATTTTATTATTTGGGATTTCCCTTGGTGACCATTTAAATTTAGATTTTTTCAGTCTCAACCATAATATTCACCCTTTACATTCTGAAGATGCTGGTGATACAAAGACAAAAATGAAACAGTCAATTGCCCAAGGAAAGCTTAATCTTATATTCTATTGGAAAGAAACATGTACTCTAGCAACTCGTAGGAGATGGGCATGAGCTGAATTTTGTAGGAAGCAAGGGATACTAAGAGGGAAAACCTTTTGGACATGGAAACTGACATTACACCAGGATGTGAGGAAGCTGGCTCTCTACATTCCGACTATTTAGTTTTCCAACTAGCTTTCCCACAAGGCATAAATGGAGGGATTGAATGAGCAATGAATGTCAAGTAAATGCTCAATATTTTATTTGGCCAGGGTGTCAGAACTTTTTCTGAGTCATGTTGTGAGTCAGTGTAGAACAAAAAGCACACCTAAAACATTTGTTTTGGGGGTCACTTGTTCTGATCACTTAAAACATTGCTTATGAGATTGGTTATGAATAGGCAACTTTCAGAGGAAGACATCAAAGCTATTTATAGTAATATGAATAAATGTTCCAAAGCATTATTGATTAGAGACATAAAACAACCTTGAGGTACCACCTCACACTATCAGAAATGATAAATATTGGAGGGGAAGTGAGAAAATACACTGATGAACTGTTGGTGTTGTGAACTGATACAACCATTCTGGAAAATAATTTGGGACTATGCCTGAAAGGCTATCAAACTGTGTATATGCTTTGCCTCAGAAGTCTGTGTCCCAAAGAAATCACAGAAAAAGGAAAAGGTCCTATATTGACAAAAATATTTATAGCAGCTCTTTTTTGCAGTGGCAAAAAACTGAAAATTGAGGAGATGCTAATAAATTGGAAAATGGCTGAACAAGTTGTAGTATATGATTGTGTTGGAATACTATTGTGCTATGTAAGAAATAACAAGGGGAATAGTTTCAGAAAAATGTGAGAAGACATGTGAACTGATACAAAGTAAAGTGATTAGAACCAGGAGATCATTGTATGTAGTTAACAGCAATATCATAATGATAATCACTTGTGAAAGACAGCCACTCTGATAAATGCAATGATCAAAGAAAATTCTGAAGGACTTTTGATAAAAATTGTTATCCACATACAGAGAAGGAATTGATGAAATCTGAGTACAAAATGAAGCATATACTTTTTTCACTGTTTTTCTTGCTGTTTTGTGACATGGTTGGTATGGAAATCTGTTTCCCACGATTTCACATGTGTAATTGATATCATATTGTTTGCCTTCTCAGTTGGTGAGGGGAGAGGCTAAAGGGAGGGAATTTGGAATTTAAAATAAAAAACAATTACAAATAAATAATTAAAAGAAAGAAGGGTATGACGTATCACTAAAGGACAGGTATTATAGGGAGGCAGCATAATTTGTAAATGGCTGGTGGATTCCAACAATACTCAGTGGGCCCTTATTGGGGATGGAGGTCAGTGTGACCTTGGACATTTTAAAAGAACACAATTAATCTTCATTGGGAAATGAAATGGCTTTCCATCTCTTCCCCTCTCCAACATTTTAAGCTATTATTAGCAGGAGTAGTATAGAGCTATTCATATGTTTGGTTTTTGCCTCCCATATGTAAATATGAATATTCATCTTAGTATAGGAAAAGGCAGGGGGGGAAATGAAGTCAATATCTTCCCAGAAAAGTCAGAATAATTGAACGGAAAGTATTTTACTATTTATTTGCATTTGAGAGATGGACCTGCTTGGGGTGGTAACCACAGGAAACTCTGCATTTAATTTAGTTACACCCTTGAAATATCTTCTAAGGATACCACAAGCTGCCGCTAACCTTTTGGCCTTCACTTCTGAGCTGGTCATTATGCTTGCATTTTGGTTTTGTGGTTGCCTTGAAAGTATCTGGTGAACAGAGCTAGGAATAGATGTGGTCTGGACCTGGGGTTTCATTGATATAGTCAACCCATGAGTGAAGAAACTGTCTCTACCAATCTAGGTCAGCATCTTCTCTGCAACTCAGAGAATTGTCTAGATATGCATCTTTGGAACACTAATGTATTGTTGGTGGAATTGTGAACTGGTCCAAACATTCTGAAGAACAATTTGGAACTCTGCCCAAAGGGCTTTAAATCTGGGTGTATCCCTTGATCCAGTAATACCACTACTGGGTCTACAAAGAGATAATAAAAAGGAGGAAAGAACCTAATTGTACAAAAATATTTATAGCAGCTCTTTTTGTGGTGGCAAAAAAATTGGAAATTGAGGGGATGTTCATCAATTGGGGAAAGACTAAACAAATTGTGGTACATGTAGGTGATGGGATACTATTGTGCTATAGAAATAAGCAAATAAAAAAGAAATAAGCAAGATGATTTCAGAAAAATCTGGAAAGATCTACAGGAACTGATGCAGAGGGAAATAAGCAGAACTGGGAGAACATTGTACATAACAGCAATCTTGGATGATGATTATTTGTGAAAACTTAGCAAAGTAATGATCTGGCACAATCCTGAAAGAATGCTATCTACATCCAGAGAAAGAACTGTTGGAGTCATCTTTCCCATCAGTGTATTTATGGTTTTATTTTTGGGGTTTTGGTTATGTATGTATGCTCTTACAATGGCCAATATGGAAATGTGTTTTTCAAGACAAAAATAAAATTAAAAAAATAATAAAATATAATCAAAATGAGATTTTGTTTTGCTTTATTTTTTTTCAAACTTTTATTTTCTTAGTAACAATTCTAAGAAAGAAGGGCAAAGGCAAGGCAAATTGGGTTGTGATTTGCCCACAATCACATAGCTAGGAAATATCTAAGGCATATCTGACCCCAGGTCATCTTGATTCCAAGTCTGGCACTCTATTAACTGTGTTACCTAGCTACTGTTGTTTTGCTTTATGTGTGTGTTATTTTTACAGGGATTCTGTCTTTATTGTGAGGGGAAAGGAATAAATACTTGTTCAGTGAGGAGGAAAATTTTCAGAAAAGAAAAGCTGAGAATTGTCCAGAGGACAGAGAGATTAAATCAGCTACTCAAGGCCACTGAGGTCAGAGGTAGTACTTGAGACTAGGTCATCCTAGTTCTGAGGCCAATTTTCTATTTCTCCATGTTGCCTATCAAGGGCTCAACTATAAAATTTTAAGATCACCAAAATTAGAATTCTGAATGCAAATGGCAATACTGTGAAAAACAAGCTATTAAGCTTGCTATATGCACTGGAAACCCGAAAGAATGATTACACAAGGAAACCTTGTGATCCAAACAAAAGTCTATAATTGGTTCCAAAATAAATCAGGGTCCCTAACTATAGACATCACTCACTCTACTGTTATTCAACATGGGAGACTTCTTTTTGACACAATTTATAAACCAGATAATGAGTTATTTGCTATCAAATATTTGGGTTTACACCTCACACCTAGCAGATTAGCTAACATGACAGCAAAGGAAAGTAATGAATGTTGGAGGGGATGTGGCAAAGTTGGGACATTAATTCATTGCTGGTAGAGTTGTGAATTGAACCAACCATTCTGGAAGACAATTTGGAATTCTACCCAAAGGGCTTTAAAAGACTGTCTGCCCTTTGATCCAGCCATACCACTGCTGGGTTTATACTGTGAATTTAAAAACTATTCCACCCTAATCAGACTATACTTTAGAAGATCTGATTTAGCTATTTCCTGATCAGTAACAATGGAGATACTTGGAATAACAGAATCAGATCTTGGAAACTCTACATTTCTCCACTCTCCTTAGTTTAACAAGATTAGGAAGGTCTGCACCAAACTCAAGATTTAATTATCTGAGGAAATGGCCTTCAACAGACATGTGCAGAAAAAGTGGACAGACCTGGGCTGTCCTAAGTCAAGCTAAGCTATCACTGGTACAGATGAAATGCAGGAAAGTGACGTAAAACCATCTATACACTTCCTCTCTCTTTCTCTTTCCCTGGAGAGGCAACTCTGGCTGGCAGCTTGCTAGGCGTTCTGACAATCTTGGAGTGGTGGCAGTTATTTTGTCTGGGTTTGGCGGTGAGTTTGCCCTGGAGCTGATTTCAGATTTGGGCATCTTGGCTTAGCCCTTTCCTTTTTGGAGTTCAAGCTGACTCCTTCCTCCTTCATACTCCAAAACCTTATCTCCTAATCTTGGTACTAGTCAGGCTGGGGTGGGGGGAGGGGAGAAAAACCTACTCCTTTCCTTCTTCCTTCTCCTTAATCTCCTCCACTATCAATTAAATCACTATAAAATTTCTAGCTGACTTGGGTGTTTCATTAGGATTTTATAAATAAAATCCCTGGTGACCAAAATAATTATTACATTCAATCTCAACCATAATTTTAACCTTTATAATACTCCAAAGAGATCATAAGGAAAAAGACTTGTACAAAAATATTTATAGCTGCACTCTTTGTGGTAGCAAAAAATTGGAAAATGAGAGAATGCCCTTCGATTGGGGAATGGCTGAACAAATTGTGGTATATGTTGGTTAGGGAATACTATCGTGCTCAAAGGAATAATGAACTGGAGAAATTCCATGTGAACTGGAACGACCTTCAGGAATTGATGCAGAGTGAAAGGAGCAAAACCAGGAGAACATTATATAGTGACTGATACACTGTGGTACAATCGAATGTAATGGACTTCTCTGCTAGCAGTAATGCAATGATCCAGGACAATTCTGAGGGACTTATGAGGGACTATCCATATTCAGAGGAAGAACTGTTGGTGTAGAAACACAGATGAAAAACAACTGCTTTATCACATGGTTCAATGGGGATATGATTGGGGATGTAGACTCACATCATTGGGGATGTGGATGATCACCCTAGTGCAATTATCAATAATACGGAAATAGGTCTTGATCAATGACACAAGTAAAACTCAGTGGAATTGTGAATTGGCGATGGGGGTGGGTGGGGTGGGGTGCTGAGAGGGGGGAGGAGGGGAGGGAAAGAATATGAATCATATAACCATGGGAAAATATTCTAAATTAATTAATTAAATAAAATTGTTCAATTCAATATCAAAAAAATCTGGGTTTATAGAATTTGGTGAGGGTCCCTGAACAATTCTCCTTTCCTTCCTTAGTCTTCATGTTGGTTTAATTTGGAGCTAGGTTCAAAAAAGCTGCTGGAGCACTAACTGGAGAACTCAGACGACTTAGGTCCAAATTAGTCATCTAACCATTCTGTCTTCATCTTGTTCACATGAATATCAAGAGAGATATTATGTACTTTGCTGAAATTCTGATGTACCATGTCTCTGACATTCCTCCATTCTAGAAGAGGAGTAAAGAAATCAAATTTAATGACTAAATGTCTTCTTGTTCCTTACAGTGTGCATGTGTGTGTCTATAAATTATTTGTGACTTCAAATCCTTTCAGAAGTAGGCAGGCCCAAAAATCTTAAATGAAAAAATTTAAAAGTTTTCAGAGAAGCTGGGAAGATCTGAAGGAATTGATGCAGAGGGAAAAAAGTAGAACTGGGAGAACATTGTACATAATAACAGCAATATTGGATGTGACTTTTGTAGTATAAAATTAGAAATTTAACATTAAAGTTGGTAGAAAATGTTAAGCAATCTGAACTTTGAGGGTCAACTCTCTTCACACTCTCCTTGTGTCAGATCCCAGATCAGAAATGGTATTATCTTCAATGCCAATAAAATGAAGAGTTTGAATCTCTCAAGTCCCTGTCCTATTCTAAGACTCTTTCCTTCTAGTGCCATCACGGAATTTCTAGTGTGGTGGGAGAGGAGGATATAAAATAAAACAAGATCATTGCTTTTTAAAAATTTCTTAAGATTAGATACTTAGTAGCTGTGTAATTAAGCACAAGCTAATTGGACTTTCTGATCTGACTGGTTGTCTTCATCTGTAAAATGGGAGTAATATTTCTGCTGAGTTCCTCCTGAAAATTGTGATGGACACAAGACACATTTTGTAAACTGTTGCTATTCAATTATGTCAGGCTTTTCATGACCTCATTTGTGTGTTTTTTTTTTAAAGATACTGGAGCAGTTTGACATTTCCTTCTCCAGCTCATTTTACAGATGAGGAAACTGAGCTAAATCAAGTTAAGTAACTTGCCCAGAGTCAAACAGGTAGTTTCTGATGTTAGATTTGAACTCAGGTCTTCCAGACTCTAGGTCTGTCACTGTATCCACTGTGACACCTAGCTATAAACTCTAGAGCAGTATGATTCATCTTCTGTTCCTTAAGAATATCAGCACAGTACATTGGATCTGAAATCAAAAAGACCTGGTTACAAATTACATCTCAGATACTTTCTAATTATGTGACATTGGGGCAAGTCACTTAACCTCTCTGGTCCTCATGAATAATATGTATGAAATGGACTTTAAGGTCTCTTCTAGTTCTAAATCTGTGATCCCATGACTCTAATAATATAATAACATTAAGGTGGGCTTTGCTCAACTGATTAATGATGTGACTGTGAAGAAACACTGGTCAGCATCATACAAGGCATGCCTGTAATGCCCAATACCCACCTGCTGCACAAACAGCAGCCTATCTGGGATGCCAGTAAAGCTAACCTGAGTTATAGTGAAGTCAAACTGCTGACGAAGATGGTTCTATTTCCAAACCTCCATGAATGAATGCCCTACAAAAGTCAGACTGTAGGAAAACCCCCCAACATAAATCCAAGTAGTATAAATTATAGCCTAGTGCTTGTTTTGTTCCCATAGTGCCCAACAAATCTTTGACAGGAAATGACCTCAATTTACCCAAATTACGCCCTGGCCAAGGCCCTGCCCCAGGCAGTACAATGGTCACAATTCACCTGAATGGAGTGGGAATAATCCTTGGCAGAGATGACAGGGGAATGGAAAGTTGAATGAATACTATATTCTCAGGACTTAACTGGCTTTTTCCATGTACATAATTTTAGAGCAATGTTTGTTTTTTTTTCAAAGAAAAGTAAGCTCTTAAAGGGGAGTGTAAGGTTTAGTTAGCTATTAATTAGTTATATAGCATAATTAGAATACAGAGAGATAAATACCAGAGAAAGGATTCTTTTCTTGTCCCTGCTATGCACAGCAAGGGAAAAATCACAGTGATCACCTTAAGGAAGATTAGCATGCTGGGAAGAGAGTGAAAGGATTAGGTGGTTGGTGACTTTTCTCTGGATAATATCAGCTAGTAGTTTTGACTAAATAAAAACTTCCTGGAACTCACCTTAACATTGTAGGGTGTCCCCTGCTAAAATATCACCACTAAATATTTGTTGGGAACTCCATGTTAGTGCACTGGTTCATTCTTGTCTTTGATAGGTTAGCTTCTTCAGATTGTTTTATTTTTGTCTTTTTATTCCCAGCACCTGGCGGACAGGAGGCGCGTAACAAGTAATTCTTACTTGACTGATGGACAGATCAAGGATGTTCTACCCACTCCAGTCTGCCAAACTGCTCCATTCATGTCTCCTGAATGTATCATGTGTATTTTCCTCTGGTGGAGCACTGATTTTCTCTACCATATAGATTATACTTATTCTTCAAAGTCCAGTCTAATCTCTACCTCCTCCATGAAGTCTTCTAGGGCTTCTAGGTTCCTAAAGCATCTAACATAACTTGGAATACAACAAACTCTTAATAGCTACTTCTGTGTTTGACTTACTGATTTTATTCCAGTGATGGCTATATATTTTGGCCAGTGGATTTAATTCTTCAGTATTATGTGTACTTGGGCAGCTAGATGGTATGCTGGATAGAGTGCTAGATTTGGAGGCAGAAGGACCTGCTTTCAAATCTAGCTTTAGACATTTATTAGCTGTGTGACCCTGGACAAGTAACTTAATCTTGTTTACATCAGTTTCCTCATCTGCAAAAAGAACTGGAGAAAGAAATGGCAAACTATTCCAGTGTCTCTGCCAAGAAGACCAAGAGTTAGCCATGACTCAACAAGTAAAATATGTACTTCATTCAGGCTTAAAAAATGGACGAGTATGGAAACATCTTAGTAAATAAGTTATTGGGTAGTTATTTGGCCCCTGTAGAAAGCTTCACTAATATATTCTTTATTAAGTTTGTGTTTCCACCAACATATATGCCTATCAATAACAGTCAATCATCCAGTGACAAAGGGTCTATTAAACACCCACTATATGCCAGGTACTGTTCTAGGTGCTGGGAACTTGAAATCAAAACTGAAATAATCCCAATGCTCAAGGAAGTAACAGTCTGTCAAGGGGAAACAACATAAGTAGGTATAAAATATATTTGAAGTATTTGGAGGGGTATAAGCAGTAAGAAAGGGGTTCAGGAAAGGCCTCAGGTAGGAGGCAGCACTTGAGCTAAGATCTGGAAGAAGCTACTGATTCTGAGAGTTGAAGTTCTTGTTTAGTTGTTCAGTCATGTCCAACTCTTCATGAGAAACCATTTGAGGTTTTCTCAGCAAATACACTTGAGTGGTTTGCCATTTCCTTTTACAGTTCATTTTACAGACGAGGAAACCAAGGCAAACAATGTTAAGTGACTTACCCAGGGTCACACAGCCAATAAGTATTTGAGGCCAGATCTAAACTCAGGAAGATGAGATCCTGACTTCAGGCTTGGTACTCTATCCACTTCACCACCTAGTTGCCCTCAGAGATACCTATGAAAAGGCATGAACACAGGAGGATAGGATGTCACTTGAGGAACAAGTCAACCAAGTTTATCTAGGAACAGAGTGCACAAACTCATAGATTCTTGACTCTTTTTTGAGTCATGGATTCTTTTAGTAGTCTGGTAAAACTTATAAAACCATTTGTCAAAATATGTTTTTAAAAACATTAAATGAAAAACAAAAGATTACAAGTCCCCCTCCCAATTAATTCTAATACTACTTAACAAAGTATTTTAAGAAAAACAAGGTGATGCAACATTGTTATAACTTATCTGATTATTTACCATCTTGGGGATAGGGCGGGGAAGGAGGGAATAAGAGAATTTAGATAGAAAAATGTCAGAAAGGAATTGTTGAAAATTGCTTCTAAAAAATTATTTCTACGTGTAATTAAACAAAATGAGAAAGAAAAAAAGGCCATAGATCCTAGGTTAAAATTCTCTGCATAAAAGGGCATAAATGTACCACAAGACTAGGCTGGAGGTAGAATGTGAAGAGCTTTAAGATACCAAACAAGGGTAGTGTTTTATCTTAGAAGGAGCCGCTGACATATCTTAAGCAGGGAAATTATACTGGTAGGATAACTGATTTCTTACCACTTTGGTAGCTATGTGGAGGATGAATGGGAGAGAAAGGTGACTTAAAGCAGGGACATCACTTGGAGATTGTTGGAATAGTCAGGATAAGAGGTTGATGAGAGTCTGAAGAAGGATGATTATTGTGTGTCTGCAGAAAGGTACAAATTCAAGAGATGTTATAGAGTTTGAAGCATTTATCTCTACTCATTATCATATCTAAATAGAATCAGTTAATAGCAAGCATTTATTAAATACCTAGAACAGACTGAACTGTTGCTTGGCTTTCTGATATTTAACATAGCTACTGACAAAGATTTGAATAAAGACATAGGTGATGTGTTCCTCAGATCTGCAGGTGACACAAAGCTGGCAGTGATCACTGCCTCAGGAGATGACCATCAAGGTCCAAAAAGCTCTTGCTCGACTGGGGAATTGGGTTGAATTTTAAGAAAATGAAATTCAGTTGGAATAAACATAAAGAACTGCACTTGTATTAGACTTCACAAATAGCTGATAACTATTACAGTTGTCTACTAGTTGATCCCCCTACTCCAAGTTTCTCCCCACTCTGGTTAATCCTACCATTGGCTATCAAATTGATTTTCCTAAAGGTCAGATATGACTATTCCATACCTCCACCCCTTACCTATTCTGTAAAATGAAGTGGCTTCCTTTTGCCTCCAGGATTAAATATAAAACCCTTTAAAGTCATTCATAACTGCTCCTCTCCTACCTTTCTAGGCTTCTTACACCTTACTCCCTACTAAATATTCTGTAGTCCAAATACACTGTTTTCCTTACAGTTCCTTATACAAGATACTCCATATCCCATTTTTCACTTGCTGTCCCTCATGCCTGGAATGCTTTTCCTACTCATTCCCTACCTCCTAGCTTCCCTGGATTCCTTCAGATCTCAACCTAAATCCTGTCTTCCCCACAAGAAACCTCTTCCAGTTCTTAATCTTAATTCCTTCTCTCTGAAATGGGCTCTAATTTTTCCTGTTTGTACATAGATGTTTGCATGCTGTCTTCTTAGATCAAAGTGGGCTCCTAGAAGAGCGGGACTGTATTTGCCTTTCTTTGAATGAATGCCTAGCACTTAGCACAGTGTCTAGCTCATGGTCAGGCAGCAATTGTTCTAAAAATATTTGGTTGTTTGAGTGATATGAATCAGCAGGGTAATGTGGTCCTCCCAAAAGCTAATGCAAACCTGGGCTGTGTTACATGCAGCAGAGCTTCCAAGAGTAGAGAGGTCACTCTCACTTGGCTCTATCCTTGTCATACCTCATCTGTAACACTGTGTTCAGTCCTGGGTACCATGATTAACAAATACTGGAGAAAGTACGGATGAAGGTACAAACAATCAAGATGGTGAAAGGCCTTGAGATATGAAAATAGATTGAGGGAAATGGACATGTTTAGCCTGGAAAACAGAAGAGTCATGGAGGGAGACTTGACATCTGTCTTCAAATATTTGAAGAGTTGTCATGTAGAAGAGGGATAAGCCTTGTTCTGTTTGGTTTCAGGGGGTAGGAATGATGGATGGAAAATGAAAAGAAGCAAATTTAGACTTGTTCCAGGAAAACTTCCTTCTAATTAGACCTATCCAAAAGTGAAATGATCTGCCATGACTCACTACTCTTCAAGTTGAAGCTAGATGATCACTTAGTAAACTGTAGGAACCGATTCCTTTTTGTATATAGTTTGGACTATTTGGATCCTGAAGTCTCTTCCAGTTTTCAAATTCTGATATTCTATGATATTAAAACATTAGGTCAAAAATGCACAGCAAACTGATTGACATTGACATATTTCATTTATCTATTCCTTCCACATATTTTTAATTTTTGAAATCCTTAGGTGATGACTATGTGCTAGGCACTACAGGATATAACAAAAATAAAATGAGGCCCCAGCCCTTATGCATATTACGCTGCAAAAGATAGGCATGCAATAAGATATATTTATAAGCAAAAAATAGAGATGAGTATCTGTGTAGTAAAGGATATGGGGATCTCAAAATTTATACCAATGTCTCAGATGGGGCAGTAGGAGCACAATGTGGCCACATTAACTGCTGACCAAAATAACAGCTTGCTTAAAAGTAGCTTAGTAATAATTAGCAGTAAATCATGTTGAACAGATAATGAACATCAGAGACAAGAGGCTCAAAGTAAAAGGACTTTTGCCTGTTTTATCCAGGGTTCTTAATAACAGTAGGCAGGGTAAAAGAAGTGGTTTAATAGGGGATCAATAGGAACACACACAGACATAGACACACACATACACACACACACATACACACACCTCTATTGATATGAATATTCCTAAGACAAAGGAAAAACTGAACAAACTGTAGTCCAAAAAAGAGGTAGAACTTTGGAGTTTCTTTAATTTTTAACTCTCTAATTATTAGTGCTTTGGAGCATTTTATTCTCGCACACATCTACTAATAGTTTGATTTTCTTCCTCTGAAAACTTTCCTGTTCTTATTTTTGACTGTTTATCAATTAGAAGAATGGATTGTAGTCTTATAAATTTGAATCAGCTCCTTATGAATCTTGGAAATGAAACCTTTATAAAAAAAAACTTGCAAAAATTATTCCCAATTAACTGTTCACTTTCAGTTTTATCAGTATTTGTTTTGTTCATGTAATAGCTTTTTAATTTTATACAATCAAAGTTGTACATTTTCTCTTCTATAATCCTTTGGTAATTCTCTATTATTTATCTGTAGAGGGGTGTATGGGGGTATTCAGAGAGGGCTAGTATCTCTGGTATGGAGGGCTTGTCGTGCCTTCCTAGGGCAGCTCTCCAGCCTCTGATCCCCACCTGACACCCAGCTCTCACTTGTGGCTCCCAGTAGCTGCTAGCATGTGGCAGTGGCCACACCCCAGGCAATGGCTTCGACAGGCCGGCTAAACCTTGTGAGGGTAGCCATCGGGTCGTCGACCCCTGGTGAACCAGGGCTTTGCTCACCCAGCATGTGAAGACTGCTTCGGCTGAACAGACGGAAGAAACCAATAAGAAGGTTCAATGGCTGAGATGGCGATGCAGCAAAGCACTGTGGAGTGCTTAAGGTGTGTTGGAGCACAAAGGACAACAGGGCCATCCAATGCAGCTGAGGAAGTCTCCAGGTGTAACAATTTTTCGTGCCACTGGACCCAGGCTTCCAACACCGTGAGAGTGGGACTGTCTCTGTGCATCGACTCTTCCACTTAAATCTCTTTCACGCACAAGTGTCTTTGTGCAAAACGCACAAAGACAATCGTCATTCTCGGTTACCAAGAGACTACTACCATATCTGTAGATCTGAAAGCTAATTTCTTCCTTATTCCTTTATTCCGTTTATGATGGCACATTATATGCCTGAGTCATGGGGTGTTTTCTTTAGGGATTTTTTGTTTTTTAGGGGCAGCTAGGTGGCACCATAAATAGGGTACTAGGCCAGGTCAAGAATCAGAAATACTCATATTCCTGAGTTCAAATCTGGCCTCAGACACATCCTAGTTGTGTGATCCTAGACAAGTCACTTGCCTCTGTTTGCCTTAGTTTTGTATCTTTGCAAAGAAAACCCTATGTGGGATTGTGAACAGTCAGACATGACTGAAAAGACTGACAACAACAACAACAAAAGAGCCTTCAGGTCCTATAGGGCTGGGTTTATGGCAGAGTCAGGGAGTTTGAATTTAAAGTTGTCTTGGACTATCTTTTCTGGACCAGTACTTCCTCTTCATGAGAAAGAAGGGATTCCAGGTCCTCAATGGATTCTAGGCTACTCCAGGAATTCTGGAGATTCCTGGTCTGCTCTGAATATACTATAATCCTTGGGGTCCTTCAAAAGTCCTGGGGAGGGGCAGCAAGGTGGCACAGTGGATAGAGCGCCAGATGTGGAATCGGGAGGATCTGGGTTCAAATTTGACCTCAGACACTTCCTAGCTGTGTAACCCTGAGCAAATGAGTTAACCTCAACTACCTAGAATTGATACTAAGACAGAAGGTAAGAATTTTTTTTAAAGTACTGATGAACTGCTTAGACCTGATCCTCTTACTTGCTAATAGGAGAGAACACACACACACACACACACACACACACACACAAACACTACATAAAAAATTAAAAGTCTGTTTGCCAATAATATTAGGTCAATTTCAATAATATACCATAGGGTCTCCTAAATCCCATCCATAACCATTAAAAATATGACATCAATCTACAGAGGAAGAACTAATTGGATAAGTAAATGGATAAAGTAATTGCTCAGATTACAATCCACAATTGAAAAGGCAGATAGCTCATCAATTCATTGGACAATTACTGTAGATGGACAATGAATTAGACCAGTGTTGGTGAAGGTTTTTGAATTTGAGTGCCTAAAGGACAAATTCAAATTGTCTGTGTGTGCAGTGTCTTAATGGCCAGGGGGGAAGCCAGGGGACACAGAAAAGCCACTACCTTAGCATGAACAATGCTACAGAGAGCAGTAGTCAATAGCAGCCATAATACCCTAACTAGAGGTGCCAGAAGGACCAGCCCTGAGTGAAAACTCCAGGAGGTAAAGCAGATTACAATATTGACCTCATTAGGTCAGGAAACACATAGAGGGCAACACCCTTGTTAAAATTCAGGGAGGGGACAAGACCATTCAGTGCTCTGGTTATGGCAGAGCCTTGACCAGGAACACCCAAATCTCCCAGGGCTTCATGGGCAGATACATCAAGAGAAGTTTGTTAGTGATGGGATCCTACATAAGGGCTCAAATAGGGCTTGCCTATACTATTCAGGATTTGGGAGAGGACAAAGTTGAATCTCAAATCAAAGACTAAGGCTAGAGATGGGAGGGGTAGGGATGGGAAAGAAGATGCTGAAAACTAAAAAGAAATGTCATGGGTGAGACTAGAATTTAAGTCTTCTGTAAGACTTTAGAGACAATGTGTTCTTTTTCTATAATATATAAAAAAGACTTCAAATCACGAATATTGAAGTGAGCAGACCTAGGACAATACTTTACATAGTAACCTCAATCATATGCAGGTAAATTAAAAAAACAACTGTGAACTACTATAGAACTCAGATCATTCAGAAGCATCCAGATAGGACCTGAGAAGGTGGATAGTAAGCATACTTCCTGTCTCACAGCAGAGATGTCAGACTACATATATGGAAGAAGACATATTTTCCCAAAAGTCTCTGTGCAATTGTAAGAAATGAAAGCTTAAATTAACTTAATTCTATTACTAATTAATAAATATTTATATTTATAATAATTAATTCTATATAATTATTACACAACTAATTATAATTTATATAAATATGATATAAATATAATTATATGATATAAGTTATAACATATAATAAATAATTAGTAGTTAATTTAAATTAAAGCTTAAAACTGCATAAAGAATTTTGGGACACTGTATATTTTGACAATGACCAACGTGCTGATTTATTTTGCTTGACTGTGTTTATTTGTATTAAGGGAGGGTTCTATGGTGAAGGGTGGATAAGTGAGGAGTAACTGGGATGTAAAAGCTATAAAAAAATAAAAGAACATGTGATGTAAGAAAGAGATCCAGGGGATTGCAAAGAGAAGCCAAGCTGAAGGAGAGATCAGCTAAAGAGCAGTGGAGGAGGGGCAGAGAGAGAGAAGTTCCAACTGTCAACTGTCTTCCAGCTTGGGAGGTGGAGGAGAAAAGGAGCTTTTCCTGGAAACTGAGAAAAAGTCCATCCATATGGAACCTGTTATTCCTTCTGGGACCCAAAAACACCTCCATTAAGACTCTTCAAGAATAACTATTGGAATTCTCAAAGGGGTTTTGGATTTGGACTCATGCTGGCCAGAGCCATCCAGATCTTTCCCTGACATTTCTCTCTCCCTGACCTGTCCCTAGACTCCTGAATTAAAAGCTAGTTAGCCGAGGAATAGGGATCAACTGGCAGCTGGCGGGAAGAGGATTCAAGGCACCTAGCCTTGAACCCCAAGAACTTGGAAGGGTCAGTCTGCCAGAGGGCACCAGTGTTAGAGTTTCCTACTCCCCACTTTCCTTGAGGTCTGGTTGGTTTCTGATGCTAGGAAAGGGGTCAGAAGATTTGGGGAGAATCACATCCCTCCTCAAAAGGGGAATGTTAGCTCAGGATCCCAGGGATCCAAACTGTCTAGCCCAATGTAATAAAAAAAAAAGTAATCTGTGAAACTATTTCTGGTTGTGGTAGATAGATACTCTGGCTTTGACTAGAGAGCTGCTACTAGGGGAACCCTGAGGCTGCCTACTTATAATGGAGATAGATGAGAGATGCTGCTAGAGAGATAGATAATGCTAGAGAGGTTACTCTGTAGCTGCCTCTTGATCACTAATGGCTAATAAATCAAACTATTTCCTACCCTCCACCCTTCACCTCCCAGGCTTCCACCTGAAGCCCTCCTGCCACCTTTTCTCCTCCCCCAGTCTTACCTTCCTATATAACTCTAGGGTGAACTGTGAGATTTAGAGATGATACTCTTGTTCTCTTTCTCAGGTGGACAGGATGGAAATTGAAGGTGAGAGGGATGAGATTTGTCCCTAATCTACAAGGAAGGATTGGGAGGATTTTGGGAACTGTTAGTCCAGTCACAGCTGTGACTCAGAGACAGCCAGAGAGATGGAGGACAACAGTTAAATCTTCTTTCTTCTTCAGTCAGATAATCTCTGCTTGAGTAATTCAAGTCCAGACTCTGTCAAAAACCACAAAGGTCACTCTCTCTGCCTAGGTCAGGAAAAGCCAGTCTTTCTTGGTCAGTAACCCAAAGGAGGTTTCTCTCTTGGTCAGTAACCCCAGAGCTCCAAAGTCTCAGTTCCTCTCCTCTGACCAGGTCCAATTGCCTCTCCTGGGAACATTCCGTTTGGAATCTTCACCTTGATTGACAGACAGGTCCCCAGATTTGTTTCTTGCATGCTTGGCTTGTCCTGCAAATCTTCTCTTTCTTCATGCCTCTTCCACAATAAGGAACAACATCTCTCCTTGATAGTGGGGTGATCCCAGGTCACTGAAGGGAAGTGACAGTGAGTATCCTCCATCTCCCAGAACTATTCTCTGAGGAGACATATTCTCTCTGTCAGGGGGACAAGACTTGGCTACCTCTCCCAGAAAAAAGAGGGGAAGAAGAATATTCTCTCTCTCCCTCTATCCCCATTTCCCTCTCTCCTTCCATTCCCTTGGTCCCCCTCTCAACTGTTCCCTTCTCAGATCCTTCTTTTACAAACATTAGTAAAATGTTTTTTTAAAAAGGTATGCCAATCAATTGATAAACATTTTATATATTGTAGACATTAAGTATAAAGCTTTAAGTTGTACTAAGGTTTTGGGGGCACTCAATATTAACAGTGATGAATTGAATGGGAAAAGTAGCATAAAAGACAATGTCTGGGGCAAAGTGGATAGAGAGGTAGATCTGGAAACAAAAGTTTCTAGATTCAAATGTGACCTCAGGCAGTTCCTAACTGTGTGACCCTGGGCAAGTCACTTAACCTCCACTGCTTAGCCCTTTTCGCACTTCTGTAATGATTCTAAGACAGAAGGTAAAGTTTTTTCTTTTTAAAAGAAAATGTCAAAGAATTGGTAAAACTGGGAAAAAAGAGGTGGATCAGTAATCATGTAGCGAGAATAAAAGACCTGAGTCTTGAACTTGCAACAAAGGAAGACCCACTATATGCTGCCTGGATCCTCCATGGTGGATTTATTCGTAGGACATAGACAACAGGATGAAATAGTATGGATGGCATGTGTCCTATCCTAGTGGTGGATATGAAAAACAAAGACTTGGTAACAGATTCACTGAAGTATATCAAATGAGTCCCATTTTATAACACATGGCTTATTTACAGTTTGTAACAGATTGGACTGTATTACAAGAAAAACTGTTTTCCACACTACATTGGTACAGTAACTATTTATGATAAAAGTCTGATATCTAAAGTTAATTGCATTTCCTAGCAACAACATTCTTTTTTTTTTCTCAGCAACAAAAGATTTAGTTTATTATTCACAAGAACTCACTTTTCCCCACCCTCAGGGTTGGTGGTTGTCCTTAGTATTCAAAAAGGACCAAGATGATATCACTATCTTGGGACCAATACACAGTGAGTCCTACTGTGCCTAATCTGACCAATATGAGCTCAGAAGGTTATACTACCAGTACAAAGAGCCTATATGAACCCTTGGGATGGAGATTTCTCTAAATTTTCATATTTAGTGTTTCCTTTGAGCTATGGATATTCTGATTTACTTATAGAGCATAGAGCCTTCTTGGATGTGAGCATGCCATGCTGGACCGTCCTTTAGCAACAACATTCTAAAAGAAGTCCAGTATATTTCCAAGTGCCAGTTCAATTATTTTGAGCACTATTTCAAACAAGGAAATTCCAAGACAATAAAAAGAGGATTCAGACATTCCCTTTAAGTTCCTGGTAAAGATCTGGCATACATTTTTTTTTTTACAAGTGTATTTGTTTTATTGTAATCCACCTTGAACAGTTTTTTTTTTTAAACCTTACCTTCCGTCTTGGAGTCAATACTGTGTATTGGCTCCAAGGCAGAAGAGTGGTAAGGGCTAGGCAATGGGGGTTAAGTGACTTGCCCAGGGTCACACAGCTAGGAAGTGTCTGAGGCCAGATTTGAACCTAGGACCTCCCATCTCTAGGCCTGGCTCTCAATCCACTGAGCTACCCAGCTGCCCCCTTGAACAGTTTTTAAGAAAAAATTACAACAGGTTACAATTTGACAAAATTTTTTTTTCAAAATGGCCACCCAATATGGCCACCAAGAGCAGGTGGTAATGGCCCTTTAATGTTTTTAAGTGTCCCACAGAATTCTCAGATTCTTTTTTTTAAAATAATATTTTATTTGATCATTTCCAAGCATTATTCATTAAAGACAAAGATAATTTTCTTTTCCTCCCCCCCACCCCCCATAGCCGACGCATGATTCCACTGGGTGTCACATGTGTTCTTGATTTGAACCCAATGCCATGTTGTTAATATTTGCATTAGAGTTTCATTTAGAGTCTCTCCTGTCATGTCCCCTCAACCGCTGTCATCAGGCAGTTGCTTTTCCTCGGTGTTTCTATTCCCACATTTTATCCTTTGCTTATGAATGGTGTTTTTTCTCCTAGATCCCTGCAGATTGTTCAGGGACATTACACCACTACTAATGGAGAAGTCCATTACATTCGATTATACCACAGTGTATTGGTTTCTGTGTACAATGTTCTCCTGGTTCTGCTCCTCTCGCTCTGCATCACTTCCTGGAGGTTGTTCCAGTCTCCATGGAATTCCTCCACTTTATTATTCCTTTTAGCACAATAGTATTCCATCACCAACATATACCACAATTTGTTCAGCCATTCCCCAATTGAAGGGCATCCCCTCATTTTCCAGTTTTTGGCCACCACAAAGAGCGCAGCTATGAATATTCTTGTACAAGTCTTTTTGTCCATTATCTCTTTGGGGTACAGACCCAGCAGTGCTATGGCTGGATCAAAGGGCAGACATTCTTTTATCGCCCTTTGGGCATAGTTCCAAATTGCCCTCCAGAATGGTTGGATCAATTCACAACTCCACCAGCAATGAATTAGTGTCCCTACTTTGCCACATCCCCTCCAGCATTCATTACTTTCCATAGCTGTCATGTTAGCCAATCTGCTAGGTGTGAAGTGATACCTCAGAGTTGTTTTGATTTGCATCTCTCTGATTATAAGAGATTTAGAACACTTTTTCATGTGCTTATTAATAGTTTTGATTTCTTTATCTGAGAACTGCCTATTCTGGCATACATCTTATCATCTTCACTCAGAAACTCCTTCCATAAACAAATTGAACTTCTTATCAGTGACTTTTTAATCTGTTCCCTAATTTAACTTAAATGGAGGGAAAAAGGAAGACTCTCATCACAGAACATTCTATTTCTGCAACAATATAGCTAATTGTTCCAGAAAAAAGGAGACAATGGAATTGTTTTATATATGAAATACAAAGAAGCTAAAGTTTGTTCTACTCTTCTCAAAGGAAATGAAGACAAAGGTTTAGTAGTAAGGCTAACTTACTACTCATGTTTCAACAATGTTTTGTGGTTCTTGAAGCACTTGGCTCATGTTAGTCCTATGTGTTTTTTGTTGTTGTTCAGTTGTGTCTGACTCCATGTGATGGAGTTTGCTTGCCAAAGGTACTGGAGTGGTTTGCCACTTCTTCTCTATTGTGTCCTCATTTTATAAATGAGGAACTGAGGCAAAAAGAAGTGACTTGCCCAGGGTCACATAGCTAGTTAGAGTCTGAGGCTGGATTTGAAAGCAAATCTTCCTGACTCCAAGACCAGGAGCTCTAAGCTCAACATGTGCCATCTAGCTGCCTGGTTCTATGTACTAGGTCAATACAAATATTATCATTTCCACTTTGCAGATTCCCCACAGCAGGGGTCACTTCCTACCCAAGGAAACGTAGAAAGTAGTTTCTGCTCTGGTCCCTTTATAACAGAAGAGGTAGGAGTCAAAACATCTTACCAGACAATCATGTTCTTCCCAACATTTGTACTTATAGCAGCTGCCAATGTGAAGAAAACATTTGAAAGCTGTGTGAATACATCAAAAAAAAATTTTTTTATTCTCTTAGAAGAATGTTGTGCTGTTTTCATTCCTCTTGAGAGGAAGATGGGGATAGCAGCCAAAAACCAGCAGGGAAGGCCAGATGTAACTAAGAGGGTCATGTGGTACAATGGAAGGCGCATGAGACCTAGAGTGGGGAGATGGGTTTGAATTGTTCAGGCTCTGCCACTTCAACTGTGTGACTATAGATAACTCACTTTACCCATCTAAGCCATGAGCTGGGGCAGTGGATAGAGCACTGGATCTAGAGTCAGGAAGACCTGATTTCAAATCCAGACAAGCATTTTCTGGCTATTGTGACCATGGACAAAAGTGGGCAAGTCATATAACCTCTATTTGCATCAGAAAAGGAGATATTTGTAAATTTTTTAGCTTAGTGCCTAGTACAGAGAAGGCATTATAAAAATCATTAATTTTAACATTTTATATTATAATTTCTTCTTATAGTATTACTATAGTATATATAATTACAATATATAAATATATTATTCTGCATATTACACTCTTATTAAATATTATAATTAATATATTATGTTATTTCTTCTTCTTGTTCTACTTTTCCTCTTCCTCCTTCCTCCCGAGTCTCAATTTACTCATTTTATTGGAGAATTGCCACTTTTTAACATTCTCTCTGATTCTTACTTGTCCTGGGTTCCCAGAAAAAATGCACTATGCTCTCTTGTTTTCTCCCCAATCCTATTCCTTTATTCAAGGACTCCTCTTTACCTTCTGGATGTCTAACTAGAGTTTTGTGGGAATACATCAACTATCCATATGCATCATCCACCATGATGGAGAAGTTGAAGCCTGGGCCCTGAGGATTATAGAAGCTGGAATGTTCCTGCCAGGCATGTAACTGCAATAATGGCATTGCCAAGTGCCAAAGTAAATTATTTTATTTTAGCGCCCAGGTTAGTGTGACCCGGAGGTTGGGGAGATTCAAGAAGCTCTCTCCTCAGTCAGAGCAGCTGTTAGAGAACTTTCTGGCTCAGTTTTTTCCTTTTGAAGATAACCTCCAAACTGCCCTCTCCACTGTCTGGGTCAAATCCTCATGGGTTTGAATAGCTAATTCATTATTTACTAGCTCTGTGACCTAGGACAAGTCACTTTCCCTCATGGAACTGAATTTCCTAATCTATAAAATAAGGAGGTTGGACTAAACAATAATGATGGAAATTCATTTTTGTACATACAACCTTTTTACTGCTTACCAAATACTGGCCTCATAGCAATCCTGTGAAAGAGGTAAAATTAATCAAAAGACTCAGAACACCTGTATTGTACTATGCTACCCAAATGGGGTTGGGAGCTTGGGAATAATCTTTGATTCTGCTTTACCAGTTTCCCAATGCCCCTAAGATTTAGTGCTCATTTTTTAACCCTTCTTTCTTTCAACTCTTCTGCTTTAAAATCATACTAAGTATATGAAGTATCAATTCTAAGTCAGAAGAATGATAAAGGCTCAGCAATGGGAATTTAGTGACTTGTCCAGGGTCATACAGCTTAGAAAGTACCTGAGGCCAGATATGAACTCAGGTCCTCCTGATTTCAGGTCTGGTAATTTATCCACTGTGTTATTTAGCTACTTCTCCCATTAAAAAAAATAAATATTTTTTGTTTTGGCGAACTGAACAGTTATTAAAAGACAAACGATTATATAAGCAATTGTAAATTTCTGTTAAGTTGCAAAACAGCATTATTTGTGTCTTCTGTATTTTTTGTTTCCTTTTGTACATTTAAAATTGTTTTGTTCATGCTGCTTTTTAGGGTTTATCTATTACTAACCACCACATAAAGACATGCATTCACACTTACACACATAGGGTCCTACCATTGTCCTTGTTGAATTTCCTTGCTTTAACTTTTTAAGTCCTGAGGATAGGTGAAAAATTTGGTACTGGTTATTTTTAGTTTTTAATTAGTTTTTGGGGTATGCTAGACTGGGTCTAGGATTTCATTATGCATTGTAAGATAAGATAATAGAAGAGAGATTTTACAGGGACAAGAAATCATCTCTTGAAGGGACCTGCTGAGAGATGGGGAAGGGAAAGAACAAACTGAGAGTTCTAAGGAAGGAACAGAGTCTGTGAGATCCAACAGACAAGTCACTTCTGGCTTGGAGAAGGAAGAAGAGAGGTGGATTCCCAGAAGCTCAGAAGAAACCGGTTCCCTTGGAGATCAACTGTCCTTCCTGAACCCCTGAATACCTCCACCAAACTTTTCAGGACAGCAGTGGGGCTGTGGATTGGGACTTTTTGAAGAGAGCCATTCATAGATCCTTTTTCTTTTGGTCTCTCTCTCCCTTACTTGTCCCTGGACTCTCATATTCAAGTTTAGCCAGTTTAGGAGTAGGGACTAAGGCAGTTGGCAAAAAGAGGGATCAAGTCTCAGAAGCCTTGAACTTCTAGACTTTGGAGGGCCAATTTGCCAGAGGGAGTAAATGTAGAGTTTCCCTATTTACCCACTTTCCTATTTGAACCCCCTGATACTTCTTCCCTGCTCAAACCCCAATAAATCATCTGCTGTTCAAGATTTAGGTCTGAGTCAGTCACTAGTCAACATTGTTGAGGGGACTGAAGATTTGGGGAGGGTCACACCTCTCCCCCAAAAGGGGATGACTTCTAGGGCTCAGGGATCCCAGATTGCCTGACCCAAGGAACTGACATCCCTCCTTGACAGTTGGGTAGCCCTAAGATCCTGAAAAGGAACTGACAGTTGATGTCCCTGGGGGAAGCAGAGGCATAAGAAATCATCTTGCCTCTCAAAGCTCCTCAGAGGGGGTGCATCTTGTCAACTCACTAATGCTTCCTCCTCTAGTCCCCTGTCATCCATCTCCCAGAAAATATTCTCTGGGAAGACATACCTCCCTTTCAAGGAGTCAGGATTTGGCTGTCTCCCCTTAGAAGGAAGGGAGGAAGAGAAGGATCTCCTCACTCTCTTGGCCCCACTCCCTCTTTCTCTCCATCACCCTCATCCCTTCTTCTAATCCCTATATTACAGAATGTTGAATGAGTATGGTTTCAGTGTATGTGTGTGTTTTGGACTGAGTCTATGATTTTGTTGTGTGTTAGACTAGGGTGGCTTGTGATTTCAGTGTGTGTGTATATATATATATATGTGTGAGTGTGTGTGTGTGTGTGTTGGACTGGGTCTATGATTATATTTTGTGTGTGTACATGCACATGTGCATTTGTGTATATGCGTGTGTATGTGTGTAGTCTTGGACCTGTGATTTCTTTGGTATAGGAAACTCTCAGGGAAGAATTTCTCCCTACCAGTACAAATCATTCATTGGCTTTGACATACTTCCTTACAGAGTTCTCTGGGAGCCTTGAGAATTTAAGTGACTTACCAAGAGTCACAAAGCTAGGTGTCAGAAATGGGGTTTGCTCCTTGACTCCTGGGCCAGCAACACTCCACTGCCTCTCTCAATATGGAAATATATAATATATATATGTGTGTGTGTGTGTGTACTTATAGAGATACATGTGTGTATACATATGCATAAATATGTATATGTGTGTATATAAACACAATATAGTAAAATTAATATAATACATAATTAAATAATATGCCATATAATAAATAATATAAATGTGTATATATACAAATAAATACATAGGATATATACACATATATGTATATGTTCACAAAACATATATAGAAATACTATATATGCATATGTATATATATATGTACATATATATATATATAAGCAACTCTGCCTCATTACCTGATGATGCTGATGATGATACCTGATGATGATGGTCCTTTTTGAAATGAAAGATGAACAACAATACAAACTGCACATATGAATGTTAGGTAGCATAAGTAGATAAGAGTGCTGGTTCTAGCATCAAGAAGACCCCAGTTCAAATTGGGCTTCAGACATTTTTTACTAGCTTTATGATTCTGGGCAAATCACTTAACATTATGCTATTTGCCTCAGTTTTCTTGTCTGTAAAAAGGGGTAGGGGTAATAAGACCATCTGTCTCCACGGTGGTGAGGATCAAATGAGATAGTATTTGTAAAGTGTTGTGCAAATATTAGTGCTACATAAATGCTACTAGCTATAATGCTTAAATTCCTTCTCTAAGGGTCCATTTTACAATCCTTTTTATAGTACAGGGATGACCCCAGGTTCACAGGACTGACTGCCAGCAGTAGGGCAAGGGTAGCAGGTTTTGCTAAGTTGGAAAGACTTAGTGTGGGTGGAAAATCTACCCACACTGGTAATAGTTAAATTTTATAGAGTGGCTTTAAGGTTAGCAAACGGATTTACATATATTATTTTAGGGGAAAATACTTGTTCCATTAGACTGTGAATTCTTTGAGGACAGGGACTGTCTTTTGCCTTTCGTTGTATCCCTAAAGAAATAATATAGTGCCTGGCACACAGGAGGCACTAATAAAATTCTTGACCCAGTGAATGACAGCTTAAATTTAGCTGATTCTGAGTAACTCTTGCAATCTCAATTGCTTCTAACCTTCCCATTTCTTTCATTTAATCCCAATCTATGGGATAAACTGTACTTAAAATACATTCGCCAGGAAATAAATCCTTGACCACCTTTCAAAGACTCCCAGTCCTGAGCAGCTTAACGACTCAGAGCCCTGGCAGAAGCTTACCTGGCTCTACCCCGACAAGCCTCTCGCCAACTGGAGTATGCCCATAATTTTGTTGACCCGAACTTCCCCCACACCCGAGAAGGCTTTACTCCTGTTAGAGACAAGCATCATTCCTCTTACCATAGCATCATAACCCAAGGCATTCATGAAGTGAGCCACTTCGGCGCCCTTGTACACGGTGAACCAGACGGTCCCTTGGTACTGGTCTCCCGCATCCAGCAGCAGCACATTGGACTCAGCTCCGCGTATCTCCCGGATCTTGGTGTGCAAGCGGGCCACGCCGCCCACGCACTTCTCAACCACGAAGCATTTGCCAGAGTCCTCGCTTGTTTGTTCCAGCCGGCTGTGTAGGTCATTGGTGTGCAGGATGGTGAGCTTCCAGGAGATCACCCCAGACCAGAGGAGCGCGTGCAGAAACAGCAGCGGCAGCAGTCCTGGCAGCATCGACCACGAGCCTCGCGCGAGGCCACAGGAGCTCACGGCTCTCTCTCTCCCTCTCGGGGATCCCGGGACCCGGCACATACTGGCCAGATGCTAGAGGAGCTCCGCTTCAGTGCGCTGTCCTCAGGCTCCAGAAGAGTAGTCCAGTACCGACCGCTCTACGGCTTCAAGAGTGGAGGGGCGGGGCGAAGGCTACGCCTTGAAGAAGAAGCTACTCAAGTCTTCCTCCTCTTCTCCCACTCGAGGCCACGGGAGAGAGAGGAGCACCGCCCCCTGTTCCCAGCCCGGCCCCGGACCAAACGCACACTCTCCCTCTCTCCACCTGGCTCCGCCCGCCCGCCCCAGCGAGCTGAGCTCGAAGCTGGGCTGTGCGCCCGGCGCGGGGTTGTCCTGTGCCCTGGGCGGGTTCCAGCTGGGCAGAGTTTGTTACCTACTCTGAGTCGCTTTGGAAGCAGTTATTCCTGGCTAGAAAGAAGGAAGCAGGAGCGCCCCGGGACTTGAATTTAAAATTGGTGCACTCTCTTCCACAGTCTTAGAATCATCCCGTAAGTGGGTGTGCATGTGGGTGTGAGCGTTTGAGAGAAGAGATTGGGGAGGAACCTCCAAACAAGCGCACTCTACTTAAGAGTCTACCCCTCCTCTTTGGAAATACCTTCTTTCCTCCTCGACAGCTTCTTGTGAAGTTTGAGTAGGTGCTGTAATCTAAGAAAAGCTGAGCGTCCATGTCATAGAGACTGATCTCTATGCGTGAGTAGACAGATCTGTGACTGCCAGCTGTGCTTTGGTTAAGCAGTGAGGGGTCGGATGATCTTTATATATTTTTGGCCACGATGTGTACCTCCCAGTAGGCAAAATGAGCAAAGAGAGCAGTGGGCCAAACCGAAACCCCACATCTGCCGCTTTTGGCTCCCAGCCATTCAGAAAAGCTATTGTGTATATTTTATGGGCAACCCTGGAAGTCTTAAAGACAGTTCTGTGCAATTGACTCTGCCTGGGGCGAATCACTTCTCTCTGGTTCAGTTTTCTTATTTGCAAAATAAGAGTTCTAAAGTAGCACCTATCTCTAGAATTCTGAGGTGATATATGGTGAGGCACTCTGTAAATTTTATTATTATTTTGGTCGCCACTGCTATTATTATTGTATTATTATTACTAAACACTTCTGTGACCAATCCAGGAGGACGACTCAGTGTCACACAATAAGGAATGTAACACTGAGGTCCATATACTTGTTTGCTTCAGGGTGGGATTTATGGGAAGTCACTATTGAAAAATCTAAGGTAGCATTAATGGAAGTGAATGAGTGACAAACAAATAAGTAATTGCTTGAACCCAAACTGAGATATAATTAATTAAAGTTCAGTCAACCACAGTTCCAGAGGACTCATGGGTGCTATGCACCCCAGAGAGATAGCTGATGAATTCAGTGCAGATCAAGGCATCTTCCTTCCTTCCTTCCTTCCTCCCTTCCTCCCTTCCTCCCTTCCTCCCTTCCTTCCTTCCTTCCTTCCTTCCTTCCTTCCTCCCTTCCTCCCTTCCTCCCTTCCTCCCTTCCTTCCTTCCTTCCTTCCTTCCTTCCTTCCTCCCTTCCTCCCTTCCTTCCTTCCTTCCTTCCTTCCTTCCTTCCTTCCTTCCTTCCTTCCTTCCTTCCTTCCTTCCTTCCTTCCTTCCTTCCTTCCTTCCTTCCTTCCTTCCTTCCTTCCTTCCTTCTTCCCTTATGTGCTGATGTAGACAGGATATAAATTGAGTGTAGTTCTGTAGTTCTGGCTCTTTTCCTTCATGTTTGGTTTTGGTGGAGTGGGCTTTTTAATCAGGTAGGAAAAAACCTAGTCACCTGGTTCTATTTTGTCAGATAATAAACTTTATAAATATAATACTTGGAAGTATTGGATATTAATTTAACTCTTACACTAGTAATGAACTCTGGGGGCAGAGGTGTTGGTGAGGTTGGGGGATGGCACATTCCATTGTCAATATGGAATCTAGAGGTCCCCAACTTGTAGCTTGGAGGGATTTGGTGATCCCCAGTTTATTTAGTTTGGAGGCAGAAACCCCAGGGTTTGACCTTGTCACATGAGAGTTCCTCCCTGAGGGAAAGTCTTCCTTTACTGATCTCAGGCTAACAATAGACCTCTTGGTGGTCTGGGGTGGGAATAACATCTCAGCAGATGTTAAGTATCTTTTTGGTCCCAATGGTTTCTCCATCTAGGCTAAAGTCCTTTACCTAGGTGGCCTGTCCCTGGGCTGGGTCTTTCCCTTTTGTGTCCATTGTGAAGCATCAGCCCCTCACTGTTATTCCTGTCTGGAATTCCTCATTTTCCTTTCTTACCATTGTAAAGTCAATCAACTGTCCTTCTCATCCTCAGCCCCCATGTTTCACCTAGAAAGCTATTTAAGCTCCCCAACTTGAATGGCTCCTCGGAAAAGCATAATTGGCTTTCCAAGGGGTCAGTGTCCAGAGCAGCCAAAGTTCAATCCTTGGATTCTGTGCAGTTGTGTGGTGCAACTCTGGGCGGAGGCCTACTATTGCATTGAACTCCCTTTTCCTTTAATTAAAGAGTGATTTTTGACTAATAGTTCTGTGTTTTTTTTTTTTCTCAGTCAACACCATCTTTGGCACCCATGCCATAGGGTTCACCATTACTGCTTTAGTTAACCAGGCTTTGTTGGCATGTAATTTTCTGGTCAATCAAGTATTTGTGGAGTGACTTGTTAAATGCCAACATTATGTTTAGTTATTTTGGAAAGGAGACAGAAGAAGTATACATACACTGTGTCTTAAAGAAGCTTACTCTTTAGTTAGAGAAACAAAATTGAGCTGTTGGAAATGATTAGAGAAAAATTAGATGCAAAATATTAGGGCCCTAGTATGGCCTCCTCATATATTGAATTCTCAGTCATTAGTGGCCTACAATTAGAAACTAGAACAACCAGTTGTTAAGAATATTATAGAGTTGGGATTCTTAATGGGATCCTTGAATTTCTAAAAGTAATTTAATGGCTGTATTTCAATAATTAGTTGCCTTTGTAAACTTACATATTTTACATTATGCATTTAAAAACATTATTCTGAGATCTTAGATTTTTTCCCTCTGAGACTATTCCTAATTTATCCTTTATATATCATTTTTTACAGAGTTGTTTTACAGAGCAACAGATCTGCAGTACAAGCTGTTGTCTCCCCCATTAGACTGATTTCTTGGACAGCAGGGGCTACCTTTTACACTTCTTTGTGTTCCCAGTGTTTAATATAGTGCCTAGTGCCTAGTACATACATGTCGACTAATTAAGAAGCAATCTAGGACAAAGAAAATGGTTAGGGAACATTTAGAAGTCATGGTGCTTTTAGAGGGGATGTTTCAGGTATCAGCAGATTTAGAATGAAAAGGACCTTTTTAGAAATGACACATAGGTAAAAAGAGTTCAAGTAGCTTGTTCAAGGTCCAAGACTTGACAAAGGTAGTGTCAACACTGAAAAACACAGAAGCACCAAAGTAGTTAGAAAGAACAAGTCTTTAATCAGACAAGGAAGACAATACTATAAGGGTCACCACACAGAGTCCTGCACAAAATACCACACAGAGACAAACTGGCATTGTCTTTGCCTCCGGGGAAATTGTACCTCCAAAGAGGATTTTTCAATGAACTGAAGAACTTAGGGTCTTATATGCCTTTTTTTGACGAATAAAGGACAGGAAGAACAATTGAATTGATTGGCTTACCTAAAATTTAGGGAAGGAGGATTCCAGCCAGGCTGGATTAACTAGGAGAGGCCTAGATACAATGGGAGAAACTTCTAAGACAAAAGAGTATTTAATATTTGATTATATCTATAAATTCTATCTAGGCTGAGATCATTAGATACTTTAAGGTCTATTGTTCAGTTTAAGACAAGGGTTAAGTCTGGGATTTCCCTGAAGGTAAATTTCTAAGGAACAAAGGTAAATTTGGGGGTTCCATAAAATTAGGTCTTCAGTAGCAAGTGGTAAAACCATGATTGGAAGTGCAGTCCAACAACTAAAAGTTCAGCTCTCTCTACTGCACCACACTCCCTCCTAGTTGTAAGACTGATTCTGCTTCACAATAGAAATTCAAAGAAGGAAGATTTCAGCTTTAAATAGGATAATTAGGTTAGTCTTGAGATGAGTCAGGGAAGCTTAAGAACTGATGACTTTATTCAAATAATAATATTTATGTAGCATTTTACAAAGACCTTTTCTCATAACCAAAGCAAATCAGCTTTTTTTTTTCAGAATCTTATAGTCTTAGAGAATTGCTTAGAGCACTGAGAGCTTAAATGACTTCCCTAGGGTCATATAGCCACTAAGAATCAGAGTCAGGACCTGGTCTCAGTTTTCTTGATTGGATGGTCACCTCAGCATGTACTTTAAAAAAACACCTTCTCTTCTGCCTTAAAATTGATACAAATGTCGGGCGGAGTCAAGATGGTGGCATAGAGGCAGCAAAAGTTTGGACCTCTGAAAACCTTTCCTTACCAATGTGAATTTTAAAACTATCCCACCCTAATCAGACTGTACTCTAGAAGATCTGATTTAGCTATTTCATGATCAGTAACAATGGAGATACTTGGAATAACAGAATCAGGTCTTGGAAACTCTACATTTCTCTACCTTTCTTAGTTTAACAAGATTAGGAAGGTCTGCACCAAACTCAAGATTTAATTATCTGAGGAAATGGCCTTCAACAGACATATGCAGAAAAATGGACAGACCCCTAAGTCAAGCTAAGCAATCACTGGTACAGATGAGACACAGGAAAGTGATGTAAAACTGTCCATATAAGGTACGTCACTTCCTCTCTCTTCCTCTTTCCCTGGAGAGGACTCTGGCTGAGAGTGTGCTAGGTGTTTCGACATCTTGGAGTGTTGGTGGTGAGTTTTGCCCTTGAGCTGATTCAGGTTCGGGCATCTTAGCTAAGCCTCTTTGGAGGTCAAGCTGATTCCTTCCTCCTTCACACTCAAAACCATACTTTCTAGATCTCCTAATATTCCTGCCTGATACTAGCCCCTTCCTTCTTCCTTCTTCTTAATCTCCTCCACTATATCAATTAAATCACCATAAAATTTCCAGCTGAGTTTGAGTGTTTCATTAGGATTTTATAAATAAAATCCTTGGTGACCAAATATAATTATTACATTCAGTGTCAACCATAATTTTAACCTTTATACCAATTACAAACTAAATGCTCCTAGGGGACTGAAAATCAAACCTAACAACAAGACAGAGCCAAGGAACCCTCCTGCTGGACACAATTCAAAAGGGACGCACCCCCCCCCCCAAATCCAGAATTCGAGAACACTCTGGTTTAAGGGGAAGGAAGAAGGAAGGTCCCAGGACCCCTCCCCCACCTAGAGCACTAAGGCTCCATTGGCAGCAGGAACCTCTGGGCAGGCAAAGGTGCTGGTCTAGAGGGATTACCTTGCGGACAGGGCTGTGCCAGACTCAGAGCAGTGAACACAGGTGGTGGGGAAGGAGCTGGAGAGGGAACGCAGATCAGGCAGCTTGGTCACAGCTTTGGAGACCCTCCAAATTGCTTTCCCCTTCCAGGAGGTTTTGGCCTCAGAGCACATCCAGCCCAACCTAGCTGGATTTAATCCCATCAAAAGTCTTCAGAGATCAGGGAAGCTCAAACTCCAACACCCCTCCCCCACAGACTGCTGGACTGTAATCCAATCAAAGCCTCCAGAGGACAGGGAAGCTCAAGCTCCAATAGCCCTCCCCCACAGACTGCACTATGAGATCTCCTGACAAAGCTCCAAGAGGGGAGACTGACAGAAAACCCCAAAACCAAAAAAAAAAAATGAGAGGAGCAAGAGCACAGACAACTGCAGGGAGAAAAGAAAGGGTAAATATGAGCAAACAACAGAAAAAGAAAAAATAAATTACAATCAACAGCTTCTATATAGGCAATGAACAAAGAGCAAACAGAACAGAGAAGGAGGAGGGAACATCAAGCAATAAAACAGAAAACCCAGCAAATCGGATACAGGCTTTGGAAGAAATCAAAATATAATTCAAAACACAATTAAGAGAGGCTGAAGACAATTGGGAAAAGAACTTAAAAACTAAGATAAGTTATTTGGAAACAGAAAATAGTGTCTTGAAAGCCAAAATCAACCAGCTTGAAAATGAGGCAAAGGAGATGAAAGATGAGGTAAAGAGAATGAAAGATGACCTCCAAAGAAAATCAGACCAGAAGGAGAAGGATGACCAAAAATCCAGGGATGAAATACAGTCTTTAAGAACCAGAATACAACAACTAGAATCAAGTGACTTCACAAGGCAGCAAGACACTATAAAACAAAATCAAAAGAATGAAAAAATTGAGGAAAATATGAAGCATCTCATTCACAAAACAGAAGATTTGAAAAATTGTTCCAGGAGAGACAACTTAAGAGTCATTGGTCTACCAGAAGACCATGACAAAAGAAAAAGCCTGGACATCATCCTACAGGAAATTATCCAAGAAAACTTCCCCGATATTCTAGAACAAGAGGGAAAAGTGGAGATTGAAAGAATCCACAGATCACCTCCTGTACTTAATCCTCAACTGACAACACCCAGGAATGTTATAGGCAAATTCAAGAACTGTCAGACCAAGGAAAAAATATTACAAGCTGCCAAGAAGAAGTCATTCAGATACCATGGAACCACAGTGAGGATAACACAGGATCTGGCTGCGTCTACACTGAAGGACCTAAGGGCATGGAATATGATATTCTGGAAAATTGATACAAATATCAGTCTCAAAGCAGAAGAGTGGTAAGGCTTAGGCCAGTGGTGGTGAACCTTTTTTTAGAGATGACATGCTGGCTCCCCCCTCATACCACTCCCCATAGACCTCTTTCCTCATCTCCCCCATTGAGTGCCTGAGTGTACCCTGCCCTCCATCTTACCTCACAGAGGAGAGAGAGAGAACACTCCCATTGAGCTACTGGACAGAGGACTGGGTGAAATGAGGAATGTCCTCAATGAGTGTAGAGAGGGAGAGGGAGTGACCTGAGTACTCTGCTCCCCTCCAACTCTGTTCCCTGTGAGCCACCCCCCTTCCCTCCTATGTGCTCCCGCTGGGCTGCCAGGCAGAGGGGTGGGGCAGGGGATGGGAAAAAATGTTCTCAGGCATGGTGGAGAGGGGGAGGGGAGTCTCTTTGCCTTTCTAGTAAGGAACTCTGGGTGGGAAAGAGGGTGGCTGCATGCCCACAGAGAGCACTCTGTGTGCCATCTTTGGCACCCATGCCAAAGATTTGCCATAACTGGACTAAGCAATTGAGATCAAGTGACTTGCCCAGGATCACACAATTAGGAAATACTTAGATTTGAACCTCTGTACTCCAGGCCTGGCACTTTATCTACTGAGTTACCTAGCTGCCCCTTACATTCTGTCTTGGAGTCAATACTATATATTGGTTCCAAGGCAGAGGAGCAGTAAGGGCTAGGCAATGGGGGTTAAGTGACTTGCCTAGAGTCACACAGCTAGGAAGTTTCTGAGGTCAGATTTGAACCCAGTACTAGTCTCTAGGCCTGGCTTTCAATCCACTGAGCCACCTAGCTGCCCTGCAAATATTTTTTCAAGCTAATTTTCAGGGCTAGAGCTAGAAATCAAAGGACAAAATTAGGACAACCAATTTCTTTTCTCAATGACTTTACATTCCCTTTGTACTTTCCCTTCTCACATCCCTCAAACTCTCACATTGTAACCCTATGTTCAGTGGGAAAGATATTGAACTAGAAATCAGGAGATCTGTGTTCTAGTTCCTACATTGTCATATTCCTTGAACAAGTCACCCACTCTGTGCATCAGTCTCCTCATCTATGAAGTGGAGATTGTGGAGGAGATTAGAGCATGAGTTCTGGGGAAACATATTCTCCCCAGAAAATGTGACCTTAGAAATCAAAGAAAGAGAGCTACAATTTTCAGGGTTGTGTAAATAGATACCCTTAGGCTGACAAGAACATGAGAAGCCTTACTGATTTCTATCTTGAAGGAGCCCTATCTTAGAGATTTCTTGCCCAGGATACTTGATAGGATGAACTACAGAGAAAACATTCAACTGCAATGAACCTTATCTTTAGTAACTCCTGAGGTTCTAAGGTTTTCTCATTATTCCCTAAATCACCTGATACCTTGTCCCTATTACTTAACTTCCCAAATAAGGAAAGTGGCTGAGCAGCCTTACCTAATATGCTCCTTTTGTAGCCTGGAATGCTACCCTAAGATTGGGTAAAAGTGTGGTATCTCTTGCTCTGAGGAGTTGCTGTTTATCTGACAACTGTCCATCAGTTGATTTTAATTAACTTTTTATCTTCTAGTTTTGCCTCTTGATTAATTGTCTTATAGTAAAATGGACTAAGATGGGAGGAATTAATCTTTAGGAAGATCTTAAGGCTATGATGGTGAACCTATGACACATGTGTCAGAGGGGACACTCAGAGCCCTCTCTTTGGGAACATGTGCTTTCACCCCAGTACAGAGTTCACTCACCAGAGTTCGTAACTAGAAAGGCAGAGGGACTCAGTGCCAGGCTGCTCCTCTCCCTCTCCATGTGTGCCTGAGGACATCACCCACCCCTCTAAAAGGTTTGCCATCACTGTCTTAGAGCCTCTGAGTTGAGGAATTCCTCAAAAGGATCATAATACTCGATCTATTGACCTCACAGGGTTATGTTATGAATAGAGTTATATAATGTTAGGGGTGTATGGGGTGCTCAGAGAGAGGTAGTATCTCTGGTATGGAGGGCTTGTCATGCCCTCCTAGGGGCACCTGATACCCAGCTCTCACTTGTGGTTCCCAGTAGCTGCTAGCATGTGGCAGCGGCCACACCTCAGGCAACAGCTTCGACAGGCCGGCTAAACCTTGTGAGGGTAGCCACTGGGTCATCGACCCCTGGTGAACCAGGGCTTTGCTCACCCAGCATGTGAAGACTGCTTCGGCAGAACAGGCGGAAGAAACCAATAAGAAGGTTCAATGGCTGAGATGGCAACGCAGCAAAGTGCTGTGGAGTGCTTAGGGCTTGTTAGAGCACAAAAGACAACACGGCCATCCAATGCAGCTGAGGAAGTCTCCAGACATAACAATTTTTCATGCCACTGGACCCAGACTTCCAACGCCGTGAGAGTGGGACTGTCTCTGTGCATCGACTTTTCCACTTACATCTCCTTCACGCACAAGTATCTTTGTGCACACTCATCTATCCTAACCCCGTCCACCCTCTTCAAGACCTGTGGTGATGGGGGAGTGGCGACACAACAGGTAGAGGTGACCACTGGCAGTTGTAGTCACGATCCTGCATGTAGGCGGCCCACGGACCAGTGGTCGCTCGGCCCTGTGGGCAGCAGGGACGTTTGGCAGCATCCTGGGGGACTGAGCAGCTCTCTCTAGGACAGCACTGCTCACCCTAATCAAGGGAGGGGACTAGAAAAGGTGTCCCAAACATTGCCTGCCCTACAAACACCTGATCAGCACACCACGGCTGGCGGGTCATCCCTTTAAGCGGTCGAAATAAAAAGAAACATAATATATAGTCATACTCGGTCACCGAGAGACTACCACTACCAATGTTAGAAGTCATAGAAAATTTGGTTCTCCTCTAGTCCAACTCTCCCATTTTATAGATTGGGGAAATGATACCCAGAGAATTCAAGTGTTTTATTTGATCACTCAACCAAACTTGTGGCAGAGCTGCACTGTCAACCCAAATCTCCCAAGGATATATTTTCTTACTCTTTCTGAGAATTTCTTGCTTTTGCCACTCAGTACCTATGTGACTTTTAGGAAGTCACTTCTCTTTGAGGTGCCAGTTTTCTCATCTGCATGTGATGTGGGTAGTCATTCTCCTTCCTCACCTCCCTCTACAATCATCTCTGGAAGAATATACTTCATTGGAACCTGCAGAGAGCCAAGCTGGCCTCCCAGGGGTCACTTCTTTGGGTTATGTGTTCTCTAACTCATAGATGAAGGATTTGGGCAGCAATCTCTTGTCAGTGGATGCATCAAAAGAGGAGCCAAGGAAAGTCTTGTGCTTGGTAGACTTTAAAAGAAGAGATGGTTTTCATTCTTTCTCTCTGTCTTCTCAAATTTGGAACATATGGGACTCTGTGAAGTTCTTTCTTACAGTTCCCAGAATTAGAATAGAAGGATTCTTCTTCCTGTGCTAAGTATGGCAGCTACTTACCTATGGCAATGGGCATATCTGCTCTGGAGATAACTCTGAAATAAGACCTTGAGGACTTCCGGGTAATCGTGGCTGCAATCTAGACGCCACACGCTTCCTCTCCCCAGCACCGAACGAAATAGACTACATCAAAGGAGCATAAAATCACCTTTGGAGTAACAAAAGGACTCCCCAGTACCCCACAGAGGCAAAGGTACGTGGGGCTTGAACATTTCCACACTAAAATAAGAAGGAAAAGCTTGCACAGAAAAGTGAACTGAGCCGCCCTTCCCCCACCCCACCTCCCCCACTAAACCAGAGTGAGCTACCTGAGCGCTCACTGGGACAGCGAGTGAGTGGGGAGCGTCTCTGTCTGGGGGGGGCACTCCAGGGTCCTTGGGATCTGGGGACTGCCAGGAAAAAACGTCTCAGGGCGCTTTCACTGGAGAATCCAGCGGAGCTGTACTTGGGGCGGGCTGCGCTGAACACCAGGGCGGGCTGCGCTGAACACCAGGGCGGACCACGCGCTGATTATCTGGGCGGAGCTGAACACCTGGGCAGTGTGGCTGTGATCAGGGACCCAGCGCTCTAACAAACCTTGGAGGCTGGGAAGAACTAGTCTGAAGCAACCTAAATTCACAGAAAAACCACACATATAACCCAGATCCCAGACCAAAAAGGAAAGGGGAATAAAACCACCAAAGGGATGGCTCACATGGCCCAAAATCAAGCCTCCAGGAAGAAAGGGAAAAAAGTGACTATTGAAAACTTTTATGGTGGAAGTACCCAAGGAAAAGAGGAGAATGAGGAAGAAATAAAAAAAAAATTCAGAACACGCCTCCCAAAATGGAAACTATCAACAAGCTCTGGAAGATCTCAAACTGGAACTTATCCAAAAGATGGAAACCTGGAAAGAAAAATGGGAGAAAGAGATCAGCTGTCTGACAGATAAGAATGCTCAATTGGAAAAAGAACTCAAAGCATCCAATAGAAGGGCAGACAAGGCTGAAAAGCAAAACCAGTCCCTAATGACCAGAATTAAGCACCTCGAAGAAAGTGAGATGATAAAACAGCAAGAATCAATAAAGCAAACCCAAAAAATTAATGAATTAGAAGAAAACATAAACTATCTCACTGAGAAGGTCACAGACCTGGAAAACAGGGGGAGACGAGAAAATCTCCGAATTATCGGTCTCCCAGAAAAACCAGAGGTAAACAACAAATTGGATATTATTCTACAGGAGATTATAAAAGAAAATTGCCCTCACGTTCTGGAGCAAGGGGGCAAAATAGAAATAGAAAGGATTCATAGAACACCTTCTATACTAAATCCCCAAAAAACAACCCCTAGGAATGTAATTGCCAAATTCAAGAGCTTCCAAGTAAAGGAGAAAATCCTACAAGAAGCCAAGAAGAAGAGCTTCAGATATAAGGGAGCTCCCATAAGGATCACACACGACTTAGCGGCTAACACACTAAGAGACCGCAAAGCATGGAACATGATATTTAGAAAGGCAAGAGAGCTGGGTCTCCAACCAAGAATCAACTACCCAGCAAAACTGACTATATACTTCCAGGGGAAAGTATGGGCATTCAACAAAATAGAAGATTTCCAAGCATTTGCTAAGAAAAGACCAGAGCTCTGTGGAAAGTTCGATATCCAAGCACAGAAAGCAAGAGAAACATGAAAAGGTAAATATGAAAGAAAGGGAAAAGGAGATAAATCTTATCTTTTTCTTTAAGTCAAACTCTCTTCTATAAGGACTACATTTACATCAAATTATATATATTAATATGTGGGGAAAATGTTTTGTGTAACTCTCATAAATTGTATCATCATAAGAGTAGTTAGAAGAAACATGCATAGGGAAAGACTGGGGCATTAAGAAGATTTGGGGAAAGTTGGGGCAAAGAAAGGAAAAGGGAGGGGGGAATCGCGATAATACTAAGATTAACTTCAAGAAATAGGGGGGGAATCAATAGAATAAACTTTCCCATATAAAGATACACATGGGAAGGGGAGGGGAAGAACTCTTATATGAGAAGGAGAGGAAGAGAGCGTGAAGTGAATTACTTAAACCTTACTCTCAGTGAAATCAAATCTGAGAGGGAAGAACATCTAGATCCAGTGGGATCCTGAATTCTATCTTATCCATTAGGGCAAGAAAGAAAGGAAACCCAAGGAGGGGGTGGGGGGAGGGAGTACAAAAAGGGAGGGAAGGAGAGGGGGGAGGGGAAGGGAGCATAAAAAGGGAGGGGCTAGAAAGGGAAGCATCTCAAGGGAGGGGACTAGGGGGAATGACCTAAAGTAAATCACTGGTTCAAAAGGAGAAAGCTTAAGAAGAAAGGTCAGAACTAGGGGAAGATATGCCAGCGAATCCACAAATGACAATCATAACTTTGAACGTGAATGGGATGAACTCACCCATAAAATGTAGACAAATAGCAGATTGGATTAGAACCCAAAACCCTACCATATGTTGTCTTCAAGAAACACATATGAGACGGGTTGACACTCACAAGGTTAGAATTAAAGGTTGGAGTAAGACCTTTTGGGCCTCAACCGATAGAAAGAAGGCAGGAGTTGCAATCATGATATCTGACAAAGCCAAAGTACAAATAGACCTGATCAAAAGGGACAGGGAAGGTAAATATATTCTGCTAAAAGGAAGTATAGACAATGAGGAAATATCACTAATCAACATGTATGCACCAAATGGTATAGCATCCAAATTTTTAATAGAGAAACTAGGAGAATTGAAGGAGGAAATAGACAGTAAAACCATATTAGTGGGAGACTTGAACCAACCACTATCAAATTTAGATAAATCAAACCAAAAAATAAACAAGAAAGAGGTAAAAGAGGTGAATGAAATCTTAGAAAAATTAGAGTTAATAGACATATGGAGAAAAATAAATAGGGACAAAAAAGAATACACTTTCTTTTCAGCACCACATGGCACATTCACAAAAATAGACCATACACTAGGTCATAGAAACATGGCACTCAAATGCAGAAAAGCAGAAATATTAACTGCAGCCTTTTCAGACCACAAGGCAATTAAAATATTGATCGGCAAGGGTACATGGAGACCCAAATCAAAAATTAATTGGAAATTAAATAACATGATACTCCAAAATCGGATAGTTAGAGAAGAAATCATAGCAACAATTAACAATTTTGTTGAAGAAAATGACAACGGCGAAACATCCTTTCAAACCTTATGGGATGCAGCCAAGGCAGTACTTAGAGGAAAATTCATATCCCTGAGTGCATATATTAACAAATTAGGGAGGACAGAGACCAAGGAATTGGAAATGCAAATCAAAAAACTTGAGAATGAACAAATTAAAAACCCCCAGAAGAAAACCATACTAGAGATCCTAAAAATTAAGGGAGAAATTAATAAAATAGAAAGTGACAGAACTATTGAGCTAATAAACAAGACTAGAAGTTGGTACTTTGAAAAAACAGACAAAATAGACAAAGTACTGGTTAATTTAATTAAAAAAAGGAAAGAAGAAAGGCAAATTAACAGAATCAAGGATGAGAAGGGGGATCTCACCTCCAATGAAGAGGAAATTAAGGCAATCATTAAAAACTACTTTGCCCAACTATATGGCAATAAATATACCAACCTAGGTGATATGGATGAATATTTACAAAAATATAAATTGCCTAGACTAACAGAAGAAGAAATAGTTTTCTTAAATAATCCCATATCAGAAAAAGAAATCCAACAGGCCATCAAAGAACTTCCTAAGAAAAAATCCCCAGGGCCTGATGGATTCACCAGTGAATTCTATCAAACATTCAGAGAACAGTTAATCCCAATACTATACAAACTATTTGACATAATAAGCAAAGAGGGAGTTCTACCAAACTCCTTTTATGACACAAGCATGGTACTGATTCCAAAACCAGGCAGGCCAAAAACAGAGAAAGAAAATTATAGATCAATCTCCCTAATGAATATAGATGCAAAAATCTTAAATAGGATACTAGCAAAAAGACTCCAGCAAGTGATTAGAAGGGTCATCCACCATGATCAAGTAGGATTTATACCAGGGATGCAGGGCTGGTTCAACATTAGGAAAACCATCCACATAATTGACCACATCAACAAGCAAACCAACAAGAACCACATGATTATCTCAATAGATGCAGAAAAAGCCTTTGATAAAATACAATACCCATTCCTACTAAAAACACTAGAAAGCATAGGAATTGAAGGGTCATTCCTAAAAATAATAAACAGTATATATCTAAAACCATCAGCTAATATCATCTGCAATGGGGATAAACTAAATCCATTCCCATTAAGATCAGGAGTGAAACAAGGATGCCCATTATCACCTCTATTATTTGACATTGTATTAGAAACACTAGCAGTAGCAATTAGAGAAGAAAAAGAAATTGAAGGCATCAAAATAGGCAAGGAGGAGACCAAATTATCGCTCTTTGCAGATGACATGATGGTCTACTTAAAGAATCCTAGAGATTCAACCAAAAAGCTAATCGAAATAATCAATAACTTTAGTAAAGTTGCAGGATACAAAATAAACCCACATAAGTCATCAGCCTTTCTATATAATTCCAACACAGCTCAGCAGCAAGAACTAGAAAGAGAAATCCCATTCAAAATTACCCTAGATAAAATAAAATACTTAGGAATCTATCTCCCGAGACAAACACAGGATCTATATGAACACAACTACAAAACACTCTCCACACAACTAAAACTAGACTTGAACAATTGGAAGAACATTAACTGCTCATGGGTAGGACGAGCCAATATAATAAAAATGACCATCCTACCCAAACTCATCTATCTATTTAGTGCCATACCCATGGAACTTCCAAAAATTTTTTTTACTGATTTAGAAAAAAACATAAAGTTCATTTGGAAGAACAAAAGATCAAGGATATCCAGGGAATTAATGAAAAAAAAATACAAAGGAAGGGGGTCTTGCAGTCCCAGATCTCAGACTATATTATAAAGCAGCGGTCATCAAAACAATTTGGTACTGGCTAAGAGACAGAAAGGAGGATCAGTGGAATAGACTGGGGGCAAGCAACCTCAGCAAGACAGTATATGACAAACCCAAAGATCCCAGCTTTTGGGACAAAAATCCACTATTTCATAAAAACTGCTGGGAAAATTGGAGGACAGTGTGGGAAAGATTAGGCTTAGATCAACACCTCACACCCTACACCAAGATAAATTCAAAATGGGTGAATGACTTGAACATAAAGAAGGAAACTATAAGAAAATTAGGTGAACACAGAATAGTATACATGTCAGACCTTTGGGAAGGGAAATACTTCAAAACCAAGCAAGAATTAGAAAGAGTTACAAAATGCAAAATAAATAATCTGGATTACATCAAATTGAAAAGTTTTTGTACAAACAAAACCAATGTAACTAAAATCAGAAGGGTAGCAACAAATTGGGAAACAATCTTCATAAAAACCTCTGACAAAGGTTTAATTACTCAAATTTATAAAGAACTAAATCAATTGTACAAAAAATCAAGCCATTCTCCAATTGACAAATGGGCAAGGGACATGAACAGGCAGTTCTCAGCCAAAGAAATCAAAACTATTAATAAGCACATGAAAAAGTGCTCTACATCTCTTATAATCAGAGAGATGCAAATCAAAACAACTCTGAGGTATCACCTCACACCTAGCAGATTGGCTAACATGACAGCTATGCAAAGCAATGAATGCTGGAGGGGATGTGGCAAAGTGGGGACATTAATTCATTGCTGGTGGAGTTGTGAACTGATCCAATCATTCTGGAGGGCAATTTGGAACTATGTCCAAAGGGCGACAAAAGATTGTTTGCCCTTTGATCCAGCCATAGCACTGCTGGGCTTGTACCCCAAAGAGATAATGGACAAAAAGACTTGTACAAGAATATTCATAGCTGCGCTCTTTGTGGTGTCCAAAAATTGGAAAGCGAGGGGATGCCCTTCAATTGGGGAATGGCTGAACAAATTGTGGTATATGTTGGTGATGGAATACTATTGTGCTCAAAGGAATAATAAAGTGGAGGAATTCCATGGAGACTGGAACAACCTCCATGAAGTGATGCAGAGCGAGAGGAGCAGAACCAGGAAAACATTATACACAGAGACTGATACATTGTGGTACAATCGAAGGTGATGGACTTCTCCATTAGTATCAATGCAATTTCCCTGAACAATCTGCAGGGATCTAAAAAAAAATACTACCCACAAGCAGAGGATAAACTGTGGGAGTAAAAACACAGATGAAAAACAACTGCTTGACTACAGGGTTGGAGAAGATAAGACTGAGGAGAGACTCTAAATGAACACTATAATGCAAATTCCAACAACAGGGAAATGGGTTCGAGTCAAGAACACATGTGATAACCAGTGGAATCATGCGTCGGCTATGGGAGAGGGAAAGGCGGGGGGGGGGGGGGAGGGGAGGAAAAGAAAACGATCTTTGTTTCCAATGAACAATGTATGAAAAAATAAAATAATGTTTAAATTAAAAAAAAAAAGAAATAAGACCTTGAAACCATGGCTGTCTCTTCTGCCTTTGCATTTCCTTTCCTGAGCTTAGATTACTGAACAACAATCCTGAAATGCCCATCACTTGCCTTGGAGGCAACTTCATTATTTCAGTTGGTTGCCAGGCAGTAGGGGTTCTCTCCTTTTCTTTTTAAAACTCTTACCTTCGGTCTTTGGTTCCAAGGCAGAAGAGTAATAAGGGCTATGTAATTGGGGTTAAGTGACTTGTCTAGGGTCACACAGCTAGGAAGGGTCTGAGGTCAAATTTGAACTCAGGACCTCTTGTCTCTAGGCTTGTTTCTCAATCCACTGAACCACTAACTGCCCCTAAGCAGCAGGAGTTTTCTACAACCATGATCTCCTTGGGGAAGATGGTGGCTGAACCCAAGCTCTATCTTGGCTTTCCAAAAGACATGGACCTTGAGGTAACAGTTCAGACAAATGTAGAGTTGAGAGGAAGGTGAAATAGCTAGTGAGCAGGCCCACAAAATGTTTGAAGTTTGAAGTATCAAACTCCGCGGAAAGTATAATATGAATTGGAGATTATTGTTTCCTGCCTTAAATCTTTTATAAGTCATTTGTGTTTTAAATACTTCTTTTATAGAGAAGAAATAAATGTCTATACTTGATCTTCCTTGTATTTCATTCCTTTTCTTATACCTGTTTCAGGAACCCTAGACTTGAGTCAACCTAAGCTTTAAGTAATTTCCTGGGATTCTCTAGTGTTGTGGTACCAGACACAAAGAGAAACAGATCCCTGCCACTGTATATTGACTTTGAAAATCACAAATTGACATCATCTATGTTATAGTATATTAAAAAAAACAAACAAACAACCTCTTACTTTCCATCTTTTACCATCAATGCTGTGTATTGGCTCCAAGTCAGAAGAGCAGTAAGGGCTAGGCAATTGGGGTTAAGTGACTTGCCCAGGGTCACAAAACTAGGCAGTATCTGAAACCACATTTGAACCCAGGATTTCTTGTCTTTGGACTTCTCAATCCAGTGAGGCACCTAGCTGCCCCCTTTGTGTTGTACTTTTATTTATTTTGTTAAACATTTCTCAGATACATTTTAATCTGGTTCAGGTAGCACTGGGGTGTTTTTCAGGAACTAAGTTTGATATCTCTGCTTTAGTGAGTCACCTAGACTCTCTAGGGATAGTGAGGGGCTTCCATTAGAATATGGTGACTACCTTTCTTTCTGTTTCTATTTGTCTTCCCAGTACTTAGCACAGTACCTGGTACATAAGAAAGACTTAATAAATGTTTGTTGAGTGAGTGATTGACTAAAGATTCAGTGCATTTTCAAATAAGAAAGTTTCTGTGGTAGAGGGACAAAGTTTTTCTACTGTGGTTTCTGTAGTCAGAAATTGGCACTTCTCAGGCAGCATAAATTTTTTATGAGAATGTTTCATTCTTAATTCTATGAACATTTGTTTACATTCTGTGCTATGTGCTGAGCATCCTGGATGGTAGTGTCAGAAAGGCTTGCATTCAAATTCTGCCTTTGATACATGCTATGATTAAGTGAAAAAACTCAGTATACTAGTTATTCTCTAAGACTATAAATTAAAAATTAATTGCTTGGGGCAGCTAGATGGCTCTATGAATAGAGAGCCACGCTTGGAGAGGAGAGGTTCTGTGTTCAAATGTGGCCTCAGACACTTCCTAGCAATGTGACCTTGGACAAATCACTTGTCCCCCCTCCCCCATTTTCTAGGGCTTACTGCTCTTCTTCCTTGAGACAGATATTTAGTATGGATTCTATGACTGAAGGTAAGGGCATAAAACAAACAAACAAATAAAAAACCTCAAGCAAACTGTTCATTTGCAGAAGTTCTTGAATTGAAGTAAAAGGAACTTTTCTGCCAGCAAGTTCCTTAAAATGCTGAAATTATGGGTCTAGTTTTAAAAAATGTAGAGAATCATTCCAAGTGCTGGGGGAAACTGGGGGCAGGGTGTTTGAGGGGGAAGTTTCTCAAGATAAAGTCCCTGCCCTCATGGAGCTTATAGTCTAATAGCGAGACTAATAGAAATATTTGTATCCATATTGCTTTGTATGTAACAAGACCTTAAATGATTTTGAAATTCACCTATTCTGTTATTCATGGATAATTACGAATTGATTCAAGATTAATAGCATGTCACTTTGGAGGATGGACCACTTTTTCTCTAAAAATCTCAGTCAAGTGTTCAGCATGTTGAATTAATCAAATGGAAGAATGGATTTGAAAATGCAATGAAAACTGTGAGTGGCATAGAAGTAAGAGAGCTTGCTTCAAACCAGAAAGACCAACATTCAAGTCTTGGCCTCTAATTCATTTATTGTATGACCCTGCCCAAGGCACTTACACTCTCAATTCTCTAGACAACTCTGTAAGACTGTAACTTGCAGAAAAAGTGTCTTGCCTGCATTGGTTGCCAGTTTCCATCCCTATAAAATCTGTAAAGTACCACACAGACAGGTATAAAGTACTTTTGTTTCTTAACATATAAGCATAGATTGTTTGGCCATAGAATGGCAATACTTCTTGGTGGGGCGTAGCTAGGTGGTACAGTGGATAGAATGCTACACCTAAAGTCAGAAAGACTTATCTTCCTGAGTTCATATACTGGGTTTTAAAACCCAGTTTGCCTCAGTTTCCTTATTTGTGAAAAGAGCTAAAGAAGGAAATGGCAAAGTACTACAGTATCTTTGTCAAGTAAACCCCAAATATAGTAATAAAGAGTTAGATATGACTGAAATGATAAAATAAAACAATAATTATGGGCGACCTCAAGTCCATATGGATGTAGAAAAACCCTAGGTGTCTTGCTATTATAGGAATGTGTGGAAGTTGACTGATCTGCTCTTGTCTACATTAAAAAAATTTTTTTACATATATCTTTTTTTAAACATTATTTACATTTTCCAATTCATCCCTCTTCCCTTCTTGTCTCCTTGTAAGAGCCAATTCTTTTAACAAAGAATAAAGAGAGAAAAAAATTCTGCAAAACTCACCAATATATTGAAAAAGTCTAATTTATATAGTATCCCCCACCAATGCCATTCCACTTCCACAAAGAAGTATGGGAAGGTGTCTTCTTGTCTCACTAGTTTATTTCCCAGGATTCAATTTTGATTGTTTTGTTGTTCTTGTTTTTTACATTCATATTCTGGTAATTATTGCTTTTTCCTGGTCTTACTTCTTTTTGGGTCAGTTCATATATGTCACTCTATGTTTCTTTGTTCATCACATCCATCACTTCTTACAGTACAGCAAAATTATGTTATATTCATGTATCACAATTTGTTCAGCCCACTTAAGAATCTTTTATTGATTTTTAAAAACTTAAAAAAATGAAAAAAATTTAAAAATATCACTTTCATTTCTGAATATGGTTTCCCCACATTCCCTACCTAGCAGTTTTGAAGATAGCTGAAACAGGTGCTGTATCCTGCACTTCCACTGCATCTTGGGTTATGGCCAGTTGTCCTGACTTTTGTCCCATTGCTGAACTTCTCTGGCTCTAGTAGAAATTGAGACGGACAACTTTGTGCAGCTCTGCCTAGCTTAAATCCAATTCACTGGCAAGTCAAGACATCACCCTCTTTGTCTATTTTAAGTTAATCAATCAAGAACCTGGAGTCTCCTGCCTTTCACACTTAGTCATTAACACTTAGTAAGAACCTTTTACTAGAAAAGGAAGTTCATACCCTAAAAGACCACAAACACTGCCTCTCCCCACCCCCATTGCTAGGCAAATTAAGAAACTATGATTGGTTCCTGACATGTGATAGACCAGCCCACAGTGAAAGGAAGTAGAAATCAGAGAGATAGGAAGTGGAGTGGAGAAAACTGCTTATAAAAGCCAGCTGAGGTCATTCTTATTCATTTTGCTGTGTTGGTAGCTCTTGCTAAAAGAGGGATTCTGTTGCATGGGTGTCCCTTCATTGGACTTCTTTGTTGGAGTGCTTCTGCACTGGAGATTCTGTGTTGGTGGCTCGAGGAATTTGGCTTCTGTGACTTGCTTGGGTTGAGGAGACCCTGGCCAGAGACACTGACCTTTCAGCAGTTCTCCTGTCTTCAGTAGGACACTCTCTTTGGTGAGGTACTTGGATCCAGACTTAGGGTATTTAGTTAGGCAATATTTTCTACCTCCTTCCTACATTCCCCCTTTACTCTCTCTACTTTTGCTGTAATAACGCTACTAAAACTACTAACAGCCTCATGACTTAAGTTAATTTTTATCGATGGTGACCATAACAACTTTTATAACTCTTAATTTTACCAAAACCCTTTTTCATTCTTACAACCCAATGATGTCATTGGTCCTCTTCAAAAAAGAATGATAAACAACAACCTTGTAAGTGATCCTTCATAACAAAAGAAGAAAAAGAAACAATTCATCAAAATCAGTGAACACATCAAAAGTACTGACCATAGTTCTCCATTTCTCCAAAGAAGAAGAGAAATTTTTGCTCATTTTTGGCTGCCTCAACCTTGCTATGTAACATTGAAAACTGTGTATGGAATAGCATAAACTTAAGGGTGTTAGAAGGAAGACATTCTTCCGACTCTCACTCACATTACCCAGGCAAGAGCCAATGAACCTTAGAGCTAGCCCAGGCTCCCCTAAAAGAAGATAAGAATGAAGTAGAATCATTTTAATCAATTCTTCAGTGACTTGAGTTTGAGAGCTAACAAATGAGAGTGCCAGGGTGCTCCAGGCAGAGGCTCTCAACCTAGGGTTCATAAACTTTTATACAAATATTTTTAAAAATAACTGTTCTTTCAGCAAAGGAAAGTAATGAATGTTGGATGGGATGTGGCAAAGTTAGGACACTAATTCATTGCTGGTGGAGTTGTGAATTGATCCAACCATTCTGGAGGGCAATTTGGAACTATGCCCAAAGGGTGATAAAAGACTATCTGCCCTTTGATCCAGCCATAGCACTGCTGGGTTTGTACCCCAAAGAGATAATAAGGAAAAAAAAAACTTGTATAAGAATATTCATAGCTGTGCTCTTTGTGGTGGCAAAAAATTGGAAAATAGGGGAGAGTTCATTGATTGGGGAATTGCTGAATAAATTGTGGTATATTTTGGTGATGGAGTACTATTGTGCTCAAAGGAATAATAAAGTGAAGGAATTCCATGGAGACTGGAATGACCTCCAAGAAGTGATGCAGAACGAAAGGAGCAGAACCAGGAAAACATTGTACACAGAGACTGATACACTGTGGTACAATTGAATGTAATGGACTTCTCCATTAGTGGCAATGCAGTGATTCTGAACAACTCAGAGGGATCTACAAGAAAGAACACTATCCACATTCAGAGGAAAAACTGTGGGAGTAGAAACACAGAAGAAAAACAACTGCTTGATTACATGAGTTGAGGGGATATGATTGGGGATATAGACTCTAAAAGATCACCCTAGTGCAAACATCAACAGCATGGAAACAGGTTCTGATCAAGGACACATGTACCACCCGGTGGAATTGCACCTTGGCTATAGGAAGAAATGGGGGGAGAGGAGGGAGGAAAAGAATATGATTTTTGTAACCAAGGAATAATGTTCTAAATTGACTAAATAAAAATTTCCAAAAAACCTGTTCTTAGTGTAATTGGTTTCCTTTTGAAATTCTATAATTTTTTAAAACTTAACTTCTGTCTTAGAATCAATACTGTGTATTTGTTCCAAGGCAAAAAGGCAGTAAGGGTTAGGCAATGGGGGAGGGGAGGTGTTAAATAACTTATTCAGGATCGCACAGCTTGGAAGTGACTGAGTCCAAATCTGGCCTGGCTCTCTATCTACTAAGCCAGCTACCTATCCCCTGAAATCTTATTCATTTTTGTTGTTGTTCGGTTGTATCTGACTCTTCTTTGCTCCAGAGTTTTCTTGTCAAAGATATCAGAGTAGTTTTTCCATTTTCTTCTCCAGCTCATTTCACAGATGAGCAAACCAAGGCAATGTGACTTGCCCAGAGTTATTGGGCTAGTAAGTGTCTGAGGTCAAATCTGAACTCAGGTCTTCCTGATACTAGGCTGAGTTTTATCTACTACTCTACCTAGCTGCTCCAAATCCTGTGTACAAGGATGTTCTAGAAGTTTCAGTGCAGTTTTAAGCTTTCATAGTTTAAAATAACTTGTCAATATATTTAAAAACAAGTTTATGAACCCAAGGTTACTATTCTTTTTAAGCTAATAAGCTTCAATAGCTTAAATCTGCACTAAGACTTTTTTTGACATCCTCTATTTTATTTTACACATTTGAAAACATGATTCTGAGAAAAGTTGCAAAAGCTTCACCAGAATGCCAGAAGAGTCCATGACATACAAAAAAATGAAAACATATTTCCCAGATCTATGCAGGCTAAATCCCACTGAGAGGATGATAAATCTTAGAAGATCACAAGCTCATCTATCATAATGTTCATACCTGATTTCCCCTTCTCATTTTTTTTTTCTGTACTAGGTTTGTTCTCTTTATTCAAATGTTTAATGACTGGTCTGTATGTGGTTTCATTTGCTGTGTCCTTGAGTTGAGAGAGAGAGAAGAATTTTAGAAATCTACTGAATTCAGGGAATCCTGACCTGGGCTTTGTGAGCTTGTTTTTTAAAAAATATTTTGATAACTGTATTTCAATATGACTTACTTCCTTTTTAATTCTATACCTTTAAATTTACACATTTAAAAATGTTATTCTCTAAAGGGGTAAGTGGGTTTCACTAGACAATCAAAAGGATACACATCACCAAAAATGATTAAGAACCCCTGTGCCAGATCAACAAAATATGATTTTAAATTGCTGAAGAATTGCTCACTGGTTGGTGGACAATATCAAGTGTTTGGAGTGACCATAATTGGTAACCAAGTGCTGTTTATTTTTTCTTTGTAATGTTTCCTCTTTAGGCTATGTCTGCCTCTCCCTTCACATTGGATGGAAAGAATCAAGTTGGCAAACTATTATTAGAGACCTCAGGAGCCCATAAGAATCTACTGGCTCACATCTCAGTTTTTAATCTCACACATTTCTGCAAATCAATCTCCTTTCAACACCATTTTCATTATATCATTCCCTTGACTGTCTTACCCATTCAAACACATTTCTTTCCCACAGCTTCCTAGCACCAATCTTGTGCTTTATTCAAATTGACATCTTCACTATCCTAGTGCCATGTTCCACAGTACCATCATTGCTTTCACCTTATCTCTTCATCTCAAAGGAACAGACATCTCCTTCTCCCAACCCATCTCTTCCCCCACTCCCAACCCCTAACACACACCTTAGAGAGTGCTTTGATATCATCTGTCTACTTCTAACTATTTGTGACTAATTGTTTAATTGAGATCTCTCCCTTTGGTTCCCACTAGCATTGGTTGCTGGGCTGGAAAAATTGGTTGATGAAGCAGCAGTTTATGCTTGGTGGGTGTGTCTTGGAGGCAACTTGCAAGAAGACATGATATGAATCCAGTTAGGGAGTGAAGGAAGGGTTCCTCTCTACCCACAGCATAATTGGTACCCTGCTCTATATGTGGTTTGAACTCATCAAATCTGGCTTGTACTGGAGGTCCCTAGCTGCCTATCTAATAGTATTGTGTCTTCTTTCTTCTAGCATTGACCATGTAAACACTGAAAAGTCCTGAAAGGCCATCAAACACAGAGGTAAGGGCATAGGTTGCAATTGTGGCTGTAATAACAGATGGGCTTTTGAAGAGGAAAGCATTGGTATTGGAAAGGGAGAACCTGGAAAGAAAGTCCACTCTGTTGTTTGATTGGGCTGTGCTCTTTGGAGCACAAACCAGGGAGCAATTTTGGGTGCTTTAAATGTGAACTAATTGGTAACCCTGCAGAAATCATTTGTATTCCAATGAGACCAGAATATTAGCCACCCAATTGACTATACCAATAGTGATAAGGACCTGTATTCTGTACAAATCAATCTATGATCATTTAAAAAATATTAAATGAATTTATTTGAATAAAATTTTAAATAATTCCCTTTTCTGTATAGAAATAAACTATTTATTCTATTTTTGGATGATGTTTGTACATTGGATACTTTTTTTACTCACCCTCTTGATGGAGAAACCTTTATTTATTTATTTATTTAAACCCTTACCTTCCATCTTACAATCAATACTGTGTATTGGTTCCAAGACAGAAGAGTGATAAGGGCTAGGCATTGAGGCTTAAGTGACTTGCCCAGGGTCACACAGCTAGGAAGTGTCTGAGGCCAGGTTTGAATATAGGATCACCTGGCTCTTAATCCACTGAGCTACCTGGATGCCCTCTGGAGAAACCTTTAGAATTCAAGTCCACAACCACTTCTTTAAGTGGCCACTCTCTAACTTTCCCCAGAACAGCTTGGGGGCAAGCAACCCCAGAGAAATGAACACATGGTAAACTACAATGGCAGACGAGTTAGTTAATAAACATTTATTAGCACTGTGCTGTGAGCTGGGGACACAAGAAGCAGAAAACAGAAGCAAAAGGCAGACCTTGACTTTGAGGAGCTCTTAGTCTAGAAGAGGAGACAATAAGTAAACAAACATGTACAAACAAGCTATGTAGAGGATGAATAGGAAATAATTAACCAGGGGGAAGGCACTAGTTTTAAGAGGGGTTTCCTGTACAAGGTGGGATTTTAGTTGGTACTTAAACAAAGTAGTTGGAGCAGAGGAAGGAGAGTGTTGTAGGTATTGGGAATAGCCAGAGAAAATGCCTAGAGTGGAGAGAAAAAGTATCTTATTCATGGAATAATCACAAGATCAGGTGTCACTGGATCAAAACATATATGGTACGGAATAAGATATAAAACAAGTGAGAGGGCAGCTAGGTGACTCAATGTAGAGTGCCAGATTTAGAAATGGGAGGTCCTAGGTTCAAATCTGGCCTCAGATACTTCCTAGCTATAGGATGCTGAGCAAGTCACTTATCCCCCTTACTGCTCTTTTGCCTTGGAACTGATACATAGTATTGATTCTAAGACAGAAGTTAGGGGTTAAAAAAAAGACTAGAAATAGGAGCAGGTGTGTAACATTACAAAGGGCTTTGAACATCAAACAGAGGATTTTCTATTTGATCTTGGAGATGATCAGCAGCCACCAGAGTTTAGTGTGTGTGTGTGTGTGTGTGTGTGTGTGTGTGTGTGTGTAAACGACATGATCATACCTACACTTTAGTGACAGAATGGAGGAAGAATTAGAGTGGAGAGAAACTTGACACAGGCAGATCCAGCAACATGTATAGTAAGCAAGGCACAAGATGATGGGGACTTATACTAGAGTGGCAGCAGTGTCAGAGAGGGGAAGGAGACACATTCAGGAGATGTTGTAAAGGTGAAACCAACAGTCTTTGGCAACAGCTTGGATATGAGGGATAAAAGATGATGAGGCATCCAAGATGATGCCCAGGTTGCAAGCCTGACAGACTTGGAGGATGATGGCATTCTCTAGAGTAATAGGGAAGGTATTTGAGGAATGTGGGAAATATGAGATTGTCAGGTATTGGCAACAGATGGGAGATAGGGGATGAGAGATAATGAGGAATCAAGGATGGCTAGGTTGTGAGCTTTGGGGACTGGGAGGAAGATGGTGTCATCAATAGTAATAGAAAATCTAGGTGGGGAAAAGGCTTAGGGAGAAAGAGTTTTTGATATGATAAAGGACAAGGATTGATAGGTCACCAGTTCTTCTGCTAACTGGTGCCTAGCTAGGACAGAATACACAATCTCAGTTATTCTGCAAATCTGAACCCTTCCCTTCTCCTCTGACTACTCCAGACCACAAAGATCTTTTCTTTCCTTGAATACCACTTACAGACTATACCATGTAATCTCACAAGTGATTATGGGTTGTCTTTCATCATCCTCTAGTTGTGTCTGGGATATTTGTTATATTTCCCTAGCTATAGTGTAATTACCTTGAGGGCAGGGACTGGATTTTATTTATATTTTTACATTTCTGTGTCCAGCAGAGAGGTGGGAATGTACCTTAGTTGCTTCAACAATTCAATTCTACAAATTATTGGTTGCTTACTTTGTCCTAATGCCATATAGAGATAGTGAAATTGCTGACACAGACCTGCTCCTTTTAGATCTTGCAATTTTGTTGGTACAATATGACAAATATCCATGATATAGTCAAAGAACAAGGCAAGAGAACATATGAGTAAGGGCCAAAATGAGTCATAGTGATTATGAGTATTATAAAAATCTCAGGTGCCAGTGATGTGACAGGATTCCTGGATTCAAAGTCTGGAGTGCAAACCATTACATAAAGGTTATTGATTTGAATTGATGCCACCAAATTTTTGGGAAGGAAAGAATTTAATCTATTTAATGATAATAATAATATAGTAGTGGGTCATAATGGGAGCCCCACTTATATTCTACAGCAGGGGTTCTTAATCTTTTGTGTGTCATGGCCCCTTTTAGCAGTCTGGTGAAACCTATGGATCTTTTCTCAGAATTGTGTTTTTAAATAATCAAAGGGAATGCTAAATTTCATTTAAAGAATAATAAAAATAAAGATATAACTCCCCATCCAAGTTCATTGTTCAGTTGTTTCAGCTGTGTCTCTTTGTGATTATCATTTAAAGATTTTCTTGGCAAAGATGCTAGAGTGGTTTGCCATTTCCTTCTCCAGCTCATTTTTCAAGCGAGGAAACTGAAACAAATAGGGTTAAGTGACTTGCCCAGGGTCACATAGCTAGAAAGTCTCTGAGGCCAGATTTGAACACAGGAAGATGTCTTCCTGACTTTAGGCCTGGAACTCAATCCATTGTGGCAAGCAGCTGCCCCATCCAAGTTCATAGGCCCCCAAAATCTAAACACAGGATCTGTAGACCCAGGATAAGAACTTCTTTTCTAAGGTAAAGCCCTGTACTCCATTGCTATTATAAACAGCCCAGGGAAAGATAATTTTCTCTTTGGGCTTTCTAGAGCAGTTGCTATTAACCAAGAGCCCTGGAGGAATTTATGAGCTACTTTATCCAGCAAGCTTTCAGGATGATCATCACTTTCCTCACATATAACTACCACTGGCCAGTATTGGAATATGACTGGTGTTCCCAACTCCCACATCATTTAATGAGGTCTGCATCTTGTGCATTCACAAATACATTTTTAGAGTGAGAAAAGTACTCTGATGAGAGGCACTAAGAGGATTTTCGATACTTGAAAAATAATTGCTGTATACATTGTCATACCATGGAATATTGGGTATTCAACAAGCATTTCCTAATTTGATCAAGTTCCTTATATTAATGAAAGAATGTGTCATTTCTCTATCCTTATCCCATTATTTGGGTTAAGGAACAGCAATGCAAAGGACAATTCTTCATGCTGGAACAGAATGCTAAAGGAAACTTTAATTTTCTTATTGGTTGAATTTGTTAGTGAATGGGTTGATAAAAGTGGCAGCTTAGTGACATAGTGGATAAAGTTTGGAAGACCCAAATTAGAATCCTACTTCAGGGGGGCAGTAGATGACTTGTTGGATTGAGAACCAAGCCTAATGGGGGGGGTGCTGCAGGGGATACAGGGTTCGAATCTGGCTTCAGATACTTCCTAGCTGTGTGATGCCAGCAAAGTTATTTAACCCTGTTTGCCTTAGTTTCCTCATCTGTAAAATGAACTGGAGAAGGAAATGACAAATCACCAAAGTATTTTTTGTCAGAAAAGTCCCAAATGGGGCCATTAAGAATCAGTCTGGGCTGAAAAATGACCAAACATAACTACTCCTTTTGCAAAACTTGTGATATATGAACTAGCCCAGAAACCTATAGGAATATAAAGAGACAATCTCTGCTCTCAAGGAATTCACACTCTACCAGGGTGCTGGAAGACACTATCATGTGCAGAGATAAAACAAAATATAAGGTAATTTGAGGAGAGAGAAAGAACTAACCACTGAGGTGAAGAGAATCAGCAAAAGTCTTCCTGGAAGATGTGGTACCTAGCTGAGCATCAAAGGAAGAAAAGAACTGTGAGAAAGCTTTGGAGAAATATCTTCTGGGTATGGAGGACAGCTTGTATGAATGTATTAAGCAGGAAACAGAATGGTGAATTTTGGGAATAGCTATCAGTTCAGATGAGCTGGAACACAGAATATATGAAGTAGTACTGGAAAGGTAGGTTGTAGTCACATTGCTTTCGTTGTCGTTCAGTCATGCCTGACTCTTCCTGATCCCATTTGGGGTTTTCTTGGCAAAGACACTGGAGCAGTTCACCATTTGCTTCTCCAGATCATTTTATAGATGTGGAAACTGAGGAATACAGAGTTAAGTGACTTACCCAGGATCACACAGTGTTTGAGGCCAGATGTGAACTCAGGAAGATGAATCGTCTTGATTCCAAGCCCAGCACTTCATCCACTGTACCACCCAACTGTCCTTAAATTACAGGATGAGGAGTTTGCAATTTGCCCAAGAGGCAATCAGAAGACAGTAAAGTGTATTGAGCAAGAGACTGACTTAGTCAGCCCTGTGGCAGGACATCCCAGGGCTATGAAGGGCCTCAGTAGAAGATTCATGCTAATAAGCCCATTTTAGGAGCATCAAGGGAAGCTATATCTGCTATTTTATCATTGCACCTAGCTAGTGTCCTAGAGGAAGGCACGAAACCAGATATGTTCTGGTGTGCTTACTTGCTGGCAGGTATTATTTTCTAGGGATTGTAACATGAATTTTTATCTTCTTGACCTTTAAATGAATCTACTGATTCTTTAAGCCATGTGTTTTACATTATCACAAGATGTTCCTAGATTATCTGGGTGGGACAGAAAAAGTCCGTTCACCTAAATTCCCTGGATGGTGACTCAAGGATTACCCAACAATGGTTCGACTGACTGACAGATGAATGGGTGCATCAATAACATGAATATCTGAAATTCCCTCTGGACATGGTGGAACTGGCTAGGGTTTTAAATCACAGCCATTCATAGCCTTAGGCATATGTATTTACTCAAGGATAGTGGAAAGAACACTCTGGGATTTGGTTCTTGGGAATGGGGAAAGTGATGTTACCTTCCTAGGCCCCCATTTCTTTTTCTGTAAAATGACTCTCCTGGGGGCAGATTATCAGGGAGATGGGACAGTGTCCTCTAGGGCACCAATTTGTTCAGAAGCCAGAGGATAGTTGTGATATGAGTTCAACCATCAGACAATGAGGAATTCATGTCTCACAGGTCCTAAACGGGATTAGCACCATTGTTGCCATGGACATCAAAGACAATTTCACTCCTATCTTACTTTGAATCATGCTTTTTTTCTTTTATGTTGTAGTTGCATCCCAGTGACTTTCCCCTCTTCTCAAACCACCCTTGGAATAAATAAACAAACAAAATACTGTTAATAAAAAGAAATCAATACTTTTGGCCATGTCTGACTATGTATGCCTTCTTCTACCCTAAATGTCTCCTGCCTTTTTGTTAAGAGATGGGAGTTTGCAATATGGAAATTTGTTTTTCATGATGATATGTATAATCCAGATCAAATTGCTTACCATCTCCACTCTCTAGGGAGGAGGGAAGGAAGGGGAGACAATTGGGATCTTGTAATTTTGGAAAATATATGTCGGAAATTGTTATATATGTAATTGAGAAAATAAAATATCTTTGAATAAAAAAAAAGAGAGATGGGAGCTTCGATTAGCAATCAGTCTCTGAAACCTTCCTCTTCTTTAACTAGTATCAAGAGCTGAAGTAGTGGTCATCTTATAAATTGTTCTCTTGGATCTGTGTCAGTTCATGTCTCTTTCCCAAATTCCCTGAATTCTTCATAATTATAATTTCTTATGGTACAATAGAGGCAGCTAGATGGTACGGTGGGATACAACTCTGGGCCTGGGGTCAGGAATACTCATCTTCCTGAGTTCAAATCTGGCCTCAGACACTTACTAGCTGTGTGACCCTAGGCAAGTCATTTAACCCCATTACTTCAATTTCCTCATCTGTAAAATGAACTGCAGAAGGAAATGGCAAACCACTTTAGTATCTTTGCCAAGGAAACTCTGCATTGAGACCCAAAGAGTCAGATATGACTGAAAACAACTAAACAACAAATGATGCTATAAAATATCATTATGTACAATTTGTTTAACCATTTGTGCCCATTTTCACCTAGTTCTTTGCTACTATTAGCTATGAACCCCTCTCATTGGGTGATTGTGTTGTGAAGCATCAAATATACTATCAGACATGATTTATGTGTTTATTGGTTTTGCTGAACTTATCTTTTCTTTCCTCTAAAAATCTTTGCTCTAAGAGATTTCTGGGTAAAGGGGAGAGAGGGGGAGGGGAAAGAGAGAGAGAGAGAGAGAGAGAGAGAGAGAGAGAGAGAGAGAGAGAGAGAGAGAGAGAGAGGTGAAATGAAAACAGACATAAAAAATATCATCTAATTATCTAATTGAGGGAATGTCCATCAGTTGGGGAATGGCTGAACAAATTGTGGTACATGTTGGTGATGGAATACTATTGTGTTATAAGAAGTGATAAACAGGATGATTTCAGAAAAATCTGGAAAGATCTTTGGGAACTGATGCAGAGTGAAATAAGCAGAACTGGAAGAAGATTGTCCACAATAACAGCAATATTGGATGATGATTATCTGTGAAAACTTGGCTGCTCTCAGTAATGCAATGATCTGGGACAATCCTGAAAAATTTATGACAGGGATTGCTATCCACCTCCAGAATCATATTTCACATCAGTGTATTTATGATTCTATTTTAGGATCTTGGTTATATATGATCTTGCTCTTACAACAATGACCAGTATGGAAATGTGTTTTGTATGACAATAAAAAATCATTAAAAATAAAATAGTGCTGTTCTAAATATACTTTGTATGTATTTCTGCTTCATCTGTTAACACTTACCTAGTTTACAACTGACTGTTTCTAACATCTGTAATGGTTTTCTTAGCCCCCAAAGAATCTGAACTTTTGTTACATGCAAAAAAGTTGAGACCCATCAGGCACCAACCCTTCTTTACCACAAATTTGAATATGACTTTTCACTGTTCCTAGAATAAGCACAAAACCCCAGGAAGGAAGTGTTAAGTCCAAAGCAGATGGAACATAATGTGACCTGATGCAGAAACAGATAAAAGGAGAATTACAGAATGCTCAGATCATTCTGTTGGGAGGATTTGTGAAGAAGTATTATATAAAAGGATCAGACCACGAAAATGCAATGTGCTTTGCCTTGCTGGGAATGGATGCAATCCCTTTCAGTTGGCAGAGTTGTAGAGTGTTTGTAACAAAGCCATCTGTTGGCTGTTGAAAATTCTGTTAGAAATTAATAGATGAATTTGAGTGCACTGTTACTGAAAAAAAGTTGTGACTCTAGAGTCGCTTTCTGGAAACTGTTATCAGGAACCCTGTGCCCCAAAGAAAACTGTCCTAGGACAAATTACAAGTATAGGTCAAATGCATGTGAGATTCTGTTGTTTATTCTTTCCATCTGATACATGAAGGACCATTGTACTGTTTCCCTGCTCTGATAAACAAAGGAGTCAGTTTTCCAGCATGTCGTGTAAATACAAAGGTTGATGCCAAACAGCCACGTGGTATTGCAATAGCCTATGGCATTTCAGATCCAGTGATTACATTATTTCTTGGGCTACAGTCATAGCTTCTGATAATGTTTCGGGTTTCTGATGTCATTAAGGAAATAACACTCAGTAGGGAAAATAAAGCAGGCTTAATCTTAGAGAAGACATGTTGGGTCGTGCAAAGAAAACAGGATTTGACGTTAAAGAACCTGAGATGAATCCTGGTTCTGCTGCTTACTGCCTGTGTGACACTGGGCAAGTCCTTTACCCTCTCTAAGACTCAATCAGTTGATCAATACTTATTAATAGCCTACTATGTGCCAGGCAGGGCAGGTAGTTAGAAGACCTATATTTAAATCTAGCCTTAGACATTTACTCAGACCCTGGGGAAAGCCACTTAACCCTGTTGACCTCAGTTTCCTCATCTGTAAAATGATATGAAGAAGGAAATGGCAACCACTCCAATATCTTTGTGAGAAAAACTCCAAATGGGGTCATGGAGAATAGGACATGACTGAAATGATTCAAGAACAACAACAAAAATATGTCAGGCATTGTAATGAGTGCTATGCTAAATCTTGGTAAACACACATCTGTGTATGTGTATATATATTACACATTATACATTTATATATGTCAATATCGAATAACATTGAATATATACCCATATGTACCTAAATATCCTTATTTTTATCATATATCCTCTGTCTATACATATCTATTCTCTCTCTATATATATCCTCTCTCTCTAGTTAGCCTATTTATATTCTCTATATGTATCCTACATATATATTCTCTTTCTACACATATATATCCTCTTCTTTATTTAGCCTACTTATAGTCTCTCTAGATAGTCCATATATTCTTCTCTCTACATATATATCTCTTCTATATTTAGGCTATTTTATTCTCTATATGTATCCTCTATATCTCTCTCTCTATATATATTCTTCTCTATTTCTACATATATATATCCTCTCTCTTTAGCCTACTTATATTCTCTCTCCTATGTACATATATTCTTTCCTCTTTCTATACATAAATGTCCTCCTTATTTAGCCTATTTATATTCTCTACACATCTCATATATATCATCTCTCTAGTATATATATATATGTATACATATATACACATATATATTCTGTGTGTGTGTGTGTGAGTGTGTATGTGTGTGTGTGTGTATCCTCTGGGATGCTTATCTCGACTCGCAGTCACACTGATGAATAGTGTCCCTGAGCATCACTACATCTTCTCCTTAGAGTTCTAGGAGTTCGATTCCCTGAGAGATTGTGTGAAAGGAAGTCTTTCTCCAATGCCATTGACTCAAATCCCTGTTCCATTTCATGTTCTCTCAGATTAGCTGCCAGAGTATTAGATTCACTTAACTAATGAACATGAATTAGTTTCTCCTGAGAAGATGTAAGAGAAAAGAAATGCAAGTATTTTCTGCCAACATCTGAGGGCACACTTTGCCCTAAACTACCTTAGTCTCTGGAAAGAATGAACTTGAACTTGCAGCAATTTCTACAAAAAGCATTTTATCCCACCAAATTCACTTTCAAATTTTGTACAACTGCTACAAGAGTCAAGGGTTTCAGCTACCACTGGGCTTAGCATTCTGCAGACTCTTTCTACAACCTCTAGGCATGTTCCTATGGAAAGGACCACATAGAAACCCTTAGAATTATTCAAACCATCCCAAGTAGTCAATACCATGCACTATCAGGTCTGTAGGGGGTGAAAGCTATTTCTTCTCTAGTGATGGAGATGAAGGAAGCTGAAGTACTTTGTTTAATAAGATTCTCCCTTCAACAACTGTGAAGAAGGTAGATGGCACGTGGAGAGCAGAAGGAAGTCAACAAATCTATCTCTATACTTGTCCCTAATCTTATCAATGTTGTGGACCAGGAAGCCCAGGCCCAGAGTAGGTGTGATGGCCAATCAATCTTGCCAATGTTTTTTTCTCTGTTCTTGTGGCTAAAACTAATTAGGAATAATTTGCTTCCACCTAATGAAGAGTCTAATATACCTTCACCATCCTACTTTGGGGCTATTTGAACTCTCCTCATATTGCTGTATTACTCCCTTTCTGAGGGTCCTGCATTGATAACATAATGTTGACAGAAACCTGATGAAGTCATAGTGGCAGAAATCCTCAATCAGATGGGGGGTCATATGAGAGTGTAAAGGGTGAAATTATAGTTGAGACTGAAGAAATCTAAATTTAAGTGGTTGCCAAGGGAAATCCCAAATAATAAAATACCCAAGTCAGCTGCCAAATTTAATGGTGATTTAATTACAACAGGAAGAAGAAGATATTAGAGTGAGAGAGAGAGGGAGAGAGGGAGAGAAGGAAAGGAGTTTAACTCAAAAACCACTCTGGCTCAGGCTGAGCCAAAGCGGGAGTTTAAGGCCCTGGAGAGCCAAGACAGGGAAAGGGGTCAGTCCTTATCACTCACGTGACCAGTTTGAAGGAAAGCTGTCTGCAGGGCTCCTCCAAGCTCAAGCTCCAGGATCGAACTGAACTCTAGCCCTCTCCACAGGAAGTCCTGAGAACTCCAGAGGCTGTTCTCTACCTCACTTCCTGTGTCTCACATGTGTTAATGGTGGCTCAAGCTTGACTTAGGACAGCCCAGAGGTCTGTCCTTTTTTTTGTACATGTCTGTTGAAGGCCATTTTCTCAGATAATTAAATCTTGAGTTTGATGCAGACCTTCCTAATCTTGTTAAACTAAGAAGGGTGAAGAATTTAGAGTTTCCAAGACCTGATTCTGTTATTCCAAGTATCTCTATTGTTATTGATCAGGAAATAACTCAATCAGATCTTCTAAAGAATGGTCTGATTAGGGTGGAATAGTTTTGAAATTCACAAGAGACAAGGGGTAGGAAATCAATACTAAGAAAGTACAGTGTCTAGCTTTCTCAGTCAATTTTGGGGAAATGCAGTGAGTAGGAAAAGTCCAGAAGATTCCAGGCACAATCCAGAATAAGGTACTAACATTTGCTTCCTCACAATCTGAGGAGGAAGTCTAAAGACATTTCAGAACCTTTAGATTTTAGAAGACCCACATTTCCCACCTGAATGTCCTGTTGACCCCACTTACCTAGTTACTCCAAAGTTCATTTGGGCACCAGAAAGGTCTACAGCCCTGGAAGGGGTGAAGCAGGTTGTCTACCAATCTCTGCCCTGGGTCCCTTATAACTTTTTGAAGCCCATATTTCTAGATCTCTGTCCATAAAGACCAGGCTGTTGACAGGCACCAATAAGCGGCCAGAATAAGTCACTGTTAGGCATCTGGAACTCCAAACTTCCCAGCCAGTCACTCTCTATACAGACTGTTCTGGCTTTAGATAAGTAGACCTTTCCCCTGTGTAACACCATTTTTATCTAATGCAAATTTGTCCAGAAATGAGGGGAAGGAAGGGAGGCAGGAAGCAGGTCATGCACCAGTGAAGGGAAGGGGATTGCCCATGAATCAGGGATATGTGGGGACCAGGGACAAAAATGAGAGCAGGAGGGAAAACATGGGGCAGACACAGATGTGGGGGCCAGATACAGATACAGACAAAAAAGGACAAATGGCATGCTGGATTTGGGACACACCTGGTACCCCAAAGCACACTGACACACAGGGGGCTAGACATAGGGGTAGGTAGGTGGAACTGGGCAAAAGTTTCCTCTCTCTGTGTAGGAGGTCTTAGACAAAGCCCCTAACTGGTGGGTAGCTGATCTCTCTCACATCCATTCTTTGGCTTTCACTTAGAGGATTTTTTTCTGAGGGCTTTGGGTTTTTTTGGTTGTGGGATGAGAGACCACAGAGTGCTATGGGAAAGGAGGAATAAGAGAGAAAGAGAGAGAGAGAAAGAAAGAGAGAGAGAAACAGAGAGACACACAGAGAGACAGAGAGAGAGAGAGAAAGCATAGTACTCCTATTAAGCTGACATAAGTGTATTTTTAGAGTGCAGATTTCTTTCAGAATTTTTAATATATAGTCAAATTTGCATAATGAGAAAGTGAGAACTGCCTATATTGGTTTTGAAAAGCAATTGCTTGCCTCTTACTGGGCCCCAGTTGCTATGGAACAGATGACACAGGATTACCTAATCACCTTTTGTCCAGAGTTGTCTATTCTGGGTTGGATGATGCCAGATGGTCTCTCTAGCAAGATGAATACAACACGGGAGGTTTCTATTGCTAAATGGAAATTGTACATTTGAAATTACTCTTGCCTGGGTCCCTCCTGTATTAGTATTCTTCACAAACAGGTGGTAACTATGCCAGAGACTCTATTGTATGTGGGCATGTGACTTTGCAGTTGAGTATGACTCTTACTTAGTCAAGGGTCTCACATCCACATTCTAGCCGAGTCATATTGTGGAAATAAATGACAGATAATTCATCCTCATTTGGACTTTCTATTTTAACAGAAGGAAAAGAGCCCATTTTAAAATAAAAAATGAAGCTCCAATTGTGAAATTTCAGGCACCAGTTTCCTAGATGGAAGGCAATGGGGTGACCTTACTGGTGGTCCTGAAATCAAAATGCCATATGCTGTAGAGTAATAGGATTTAGAGTGAGAAAGAATCTTAGAAATCCCCAATTTATTATGGAGTCCTTATCTCATCTTTAGAATATGCAGTAAGATCTGCCTGCCAGAAGAAGCTGTGGAATGTGGTTCTGGAAATTTGTGGTGATGTGTAATAGAAGGGTCCTTAACTCAGAGAATGCCTTTCGATTGACCGCTGAGATGAAACTGAGAGTAATATATTTGTTGTAGATGCAGCTCTATAGCCAACACCCTCTCTGTTCAGGCATGATGTTGGGATGAAATTAGACACTTTGTAAACCTTAAAATTTCTTAGACTTATGAATGTTGGAAATTTCCCCATTGGGAAATCTCATACTGGAAAAAATTTCCTACTGATAGTAAGAACTCTATTGGAATGTGAAACCCCTTGGCATGGGAGGATCCTTCTCCTCCCTACCTAAGACTACTTTAGGACAGAAACCTTTTGCTAAACAATGGAAAGGGCTTTGACCTATGCTTAAGCATAGAACAGGAAGTTCTTTGAGTCATGATTGATTTTAGAATTGATACAATAGAGATACTTGGAATGACAGAACCAGGTCTTGAAACTACAATCTCCACCCTACTCAGAGTAAAAGGATTTAGGAAGGGCTGCAGCAAGGATCAAGATTTAATTATTTGAGAATATGACCTTCAACAGACATGTGCAAAGGGGCAGACCTCTGGGTGGTCCTGGGTTAAGCTAGAGCCACCATTGGCACAGGGAAGACATGGACAGTGATTGGTAGATGTGAGAACTGAGGGGAGGGAACTTAGATGGTTTCCTTAAAGATAGCAGGGTCTGAGGACTAGGGGAGTTCGAGAGGTTTTGGCTCTGAGAGGTTGTGCTCTGAGAAGTTTTGCTCTGAAGGAGTCTGAGAGGAGAGAAGTCCTGGAGGGAGAGCTCCTAGAGAGGTCTGAGAGGAGGGCTTGCTCTGAAGGAGGCTGGAGGTGGAGGCCCCTGAGACTGTTTCTCCATTTTGGTCACGTGAGTGATAGGGACTGATCTCTTTTCTTTGCCTCTGTTATCTAAGGGCTTGGGCCTTTTGGCCCAGCCTAAGCAGAGGGGGTATTTAAGCCCTATTCCCTTCTCTCCCCTTTCTCTCTCTCTCTCTCTCTCTCTCTCTCTCTCTCTCTCTCTCTCTAATACCTTTCTTCCTCCTGTTTGTAATTAAAAACTCCATAAAAGGTTGACTGCTGACTTGAGTTTTCATTTAGGAATTACATAGCTGAATTCCTTGGTGACCTTAAATTAATATATATCAGTCTTTTAAAGTGATTTACTTGTCACATTGTGGCTGACCACACAGGAGTCTAAAGAATTCTCTCAATAAACTTCTGAAATTCCTTGCCTTTTTACTCTACCTTCTCACCACTTAGTCCCTTTTAACAGCAAACTTGGCTTAAAGACACAGCTGCTAGAACAGGTGAGTTTAAAACACTTTTTCTCTCTTCTCTTTTCTCCTTAAGTTAAATTGGAATCAGCAGTTTTTCTTTTTCTTCCCTTTAATCTTAAGGGACAGCTGGGTAGCTCAGTGGATTGAGGGCCAGGCCTAGAGACAGAAGGTCCTGGGTTCAAATTGGATCTCGGATACTTCCCAGCTGTGTGACTCTGATAGTTAGATAGAAAACAGCTGTTTTAAATCTCAGCAACAGGACCCTAAAGTCCTGGCTGGAAGAGCTGTTTCTAAATATCCTTTCCCTTAAGGAACAACTTCCTAGATTAGAAAAAAAAAACCCTGTGGAAAGTTTGTTGCTTTGCCCTGCTCCCCACGTGTTTTGTGAAGACTGTTAGAGAAATAATTACAAAATATATATATAAAAATGAGTACTACATTCTTTGACATTTATATTGCAGCTGAAGAATTAGGGGCATTGAGGAATGCAGGATACCTCCAAATTTTTATATTAATAGGTACTGTCATTTTTGTACTCCTCAATACTATATTTAGAGATGCTAAAATAAAAAAAAATATTGAGGATAAAATAGAAAATATTGAGGATAAAATAGAAAAAATTGAGGATAACATGCAAGCCCAATTAGAAGATCTAAAATGTTTCTTACAGGATCAATTGGCAAACACCCACTCTACCAGAAACAGACCTGTTTCTGAACCTTTGAATGAGGAAATTTCCTTCCCTGAAATAGAGATGGAAAACACCTTCCCTATAGCCCAGTTAACAGACTGCTTCTCTCGTGTAGTGCAAATCTTGACTGAATTTAATCCCCAAAACCCTTCCCCTGCAATCCCAGTTTCTCATGTTCCCTCTCCTACAGAAAACCAAATTCCAACACAAAGGAGATCTTGTCCTCCTAAAGAAACCTGTCCTTGTCAAACTGACCCACAGGTACAAAATTCAACTAGAGGCCTGTTTCCTCTAAGAGAAGTACCTGAAATAGGACGGAATGGGGATGTGGTGACTTTAAGACATAGGGTACTGTTTACTCCCCAAGAAATAAATGAATTTACACGAAATATCCTCACATATGAACAAAGATCCTTTTCTAGTAGCAAAAAAGATGGGAGACATATTTTTTTCAGTATAATCCGTCTTACAAGGACGTTGAGAACTTGCTACAGGCTTTTTTAAGTGAACGTGAAAAAAATAAAATAATTGCTCATGTCAACAAAACCCGGGGGCGTAATGCAGCACATTGGCCATCTCAGGATCCCGAATGGGACTATAACAATCCTGAGGATTATCTACAACTATACCGTTGTAGAGAGGCCATCCTTACGGCAATGAAGGAATGTGCAGACAGTACAGATAAGTGGATGGAACTTGAAAAAATTAAGCAAAAGGAGGAAGAAACACCCTCCAGATTCATGGACAGAATAATCGAGTTTGGAGACATATACTTAGATTGGGACCTAACTAAAGAGAGTAGCTTAAGACAAGTTAGAAGGATCTTTGTAAATAACTCTTGCAAAGCAATTAAGAATTATTTTAGAACACAATGCCCAAGATGGTCAGATATGGACCTTGAAGAATTGCGAAAAATAGCTACATATGTTTTAAAGGGAAACAAAGAAAAGGAGGAAAAAATAATGATGACATGGAGGAAATGAAGAAGAAAATGAGATATTTAATAGCTAGGATAACTAAATTAGAAAGTGGGCATGATAATGAACCAACGACAATTGCCCCTCTCCAGAAATCCAATTATCAATCCATTACTTGCCACTTCTGTGAGAAGAAGGGCCACAAAATGATGGAATGTAGAACCTTTCTTAAGATGATTGGAAGGAATACACAGTTTAATAATAGCTTTAGAAATAATAACTATAGAAATGATAATAATGGTCATAGAAACCAGAATTCTAGAAATTATAATAATGACTATGGAAATAACTATAATGAATATAGAAATAAGAACTTTAGAAACCAGAATTATAGAAATAGGAATTGGGAAAATAATGACAATGCTCCAAATGAAGAAAATTATAATGATAATGAACAACAACAATATATGAAAAATGGCGTTCATCCAAAAAATACTCGAGGTACTAATGACCCTCAGAGAGGTGCCCTTCAGGGGGGTGCCCAAGGAATATCCCAAACACAATGATGGTGTCCGGGGGGGGTCTGGGGCACAGGAATCAGAGGATACAACCTTTGATTTCCCAGACCCTGATGTCCTACTACCCGTTGTCCCTATCCACTGCCCCCCCATACTAATGAACCCCATGTTACCTTAAAGGTGGGTAACACCTATTATGATTGTCTATTAGACACCAGAGCTTCCTGGTCTGTATTAAAGAGAACACCTGATTTACAATGTTATTCTGTTGGCTCAGAGAATGTAATGGGAGTATCAGTAATAACCCAAAGAGTTAAAAGACTTCCTCCTAGAATGGTGTCTGTAGGACCCCTAGAGGTACAACACTCCTTCCTTTTGATGCCTGACTCCCCTTTAAATTTGCTGGGGAGGGACCTTCTATGCAAACTCAGAGCCACAATAACCTGCTCCCCAGATGGTTCATTATCATTAGAAGTACCAGAAGAATCTTTAAATTTACTCCCTGTAATTCTCTCAGAGAGTCAAGAGAAAAAAGAGCATCCCATCTTTGCAATACCTAAAGATATACCGGAGTCTCTTTGGGCGGTCCTGGGTTAAGCTAGAGCCACCATTGGCACAGGGAAGACATGGACAGTGATTGGTAGATGTGAGAACTGAGGGGAGGGAACTTGGATGGTTTCCTTAAAGATAGCGGGGTCTGAGGACAGGGAGAGTTCCAGAGGTTTTGCTCTGAGAGGTTTTGCTCTGAGAGGTTTTGCTCTGAAGGAGTCTGAGAGGAGAGAGGTCCTGGAGGGAGAGCTCCTGAAGAGGTCTGAGAGGAGGGCTTGCTCTGAAGGAGGCTGGAGGTGGAGGCCCCTGAGACTGTTTCTCCATTTTGGTCACGTGAGTGATAGGGACTGATCTCTTTTCTTTGCCTCAGCTATCTAAGGGCTTGGGCCTTTTGGCCCAGCCTAAACAGAGGGGGTATTTAAGCCCTATTCCCTTCTCTCCCCTTTCTCTCTCTCTCTCTCTCTCTCTCTCCTCTCTCTCTCTCTCTCTCTAATACCTTTCTTCCTCCTGTTTGTAATTAAAAACTCCATAAAAGGTTGACTGCTGACTTGAGTTTTCATTAAGGAATTACATAGCTGAATTCCTTGGCGACCTTAAATTAATATATATCAGTCTTTTAAAGTGATTTCCTTGTCACAACTTGCAAGTCGTTAACAAAGAAAGGTCACTTTGCCCAAATACAGCAAGAGTACACAACAAAAATGTAGTAGTACTTAGCTTCTCTGGATGAAGTTTGCCTCATCTCCATCTGGAAACATGTCTGTTCAGTCAGTCATCAAGACATGGTAAGTCTTATGGTCTCAGGCACCCAGCTGTGCCAGGAATGCGCTGGTCCTATCACATACCACCCCTTGGAAGCAAAGTCCTAATGATTTCTTTGAGGTTCTCTCACCACTTAATTGACTAGATAATTTTCCTGTAATGGATAGGGAGAAAAAAACAAAAGAGGAAAAAATTAAAATGTGGAGTCTAGGTCTTCTCTCACCTCCTTTATAGGATATTTCTCCTAGCATGGGTAATTCTAAAGGAAAAATAGGGAATAGAAACAAAAAAAAATCACATGAAAACAAAATAAAAATGTGGAGAAATCGAAAAGCCAGAAGTCCTAAGCCTTTCCTTTCTCCTTCAGATAGACTGTTGCAAAGTCTCAGTCAGGCCATGTGATGGATGATGCCTCATCTTTTAGATTCATAGGAGGTCTCCTAATGCAAAGTTGTGGTGCTGAAACAGAGCAGTACCAAAATTATCAGAACTTCAGGTGCTCCAGAATAGTCTCAGATTTCTTTTCCTGTTGTGAAATGTTGATGATGATCTGGAATTACTCCAGGTGCATCAAAGCCTTTATATGGACACTTCTGGCACAATCAACAATTCTTTATCCTCCATCAGGGTCATCTATGGTAAAGTTGCTAAAAGGTCATAAGTCTCTTGCCTACATTCTATTTTGGAATCTAAGTTGGCTTTCCCTGTGCCACCAGAATCCTCTGGCCCATGTACCAAAAACTCCCCTTTACTAAGAGCTACCTCAGGGAAATCACCCTAAATCTTTGCTCCCTTAAAAGCCTCTCTGGAGGAATTGCCCATTTCTTCCATCTGTGGAGGAATTGCCCATTTCTTCCATCGGGTCTAAATAGAACTTCTCCTTCGCTCTCAGCTAAAGGCTCAGAATTACCACTAAGTCAAGTAAAGGATCTCTTTTCTCCCAGGTAAACACATACCATCTAATTATATAGCAATAATTCCACTTCCCCCTTTATACTAGAAAGCAAGACAGTTCTCCAAAGTACCAATCTTTGGACCTCCAGGTCCTTTCTGGAAAGGAGTTCCCTGATCCATCTCAAAGGAAATTGATATGGTTTGGGGAACCAACTGATGGAGATGAGCTTTTTTCCAGAGCTCATAGAGGCAAAGGCAACTTTGTGCCAGAGAAGGAATAAAGGTGGGCTCGAGAGGATCAGCCAGAACTGTTTCCAAAAACAATCCATTCTTTTCAGATAAGTATTACTGAAGACTGGATCCAAGAAACTATTGGATTAGGGAGCCCTTCTCCTTTCCAGAGTAGTGTTATGTATATGGCTTCTGGGGGGTTTGACAGCTGATGTGGGCAATTGGATTCATAATAATGTAGCTGTTCATTAGTAGGGGTAACCTTCTAATCCTGAGAGTTCCATTTTGCTACTTGGAGACAGGTTGAAGGCCACTTGGTTTAATAATAGTTACTTTGCACTAAGTAAGGAGAATCCCATGGCCCCATTCCCAGAGTAACATGGCACCTATAACTACCTGAATACACAAATTGACACTGGACCCATTTCCTCACTTAATAAATATTTGTTAAATGTCTATTAAACATTTAATAATGTGCTAAACTCTAGGGCTACAGAAAGAGACAAAAGATAGTTACTACTTTTAAAAAGATGTATGAGGGGAGCAAGAGCATGAGAGTGTGACCTTAGTACATTTCTATATCCGGGTATTCCAGTTATTGTAAACAGTAAAAGAGCTATGCTATATAACAGTGCATGAGAAAACTTTTCTGGCACTATGCCTCCTTTGTTCTACTTTTTTTTATTATATTATTTTATTTTAGTTAGAATATTTTTCCATGGTTACATGATTCATGATTCCCCCCACCCCCTTCCTCCTTGCCTCTGAAGCTGACAAGCAGTTCTACTGGGTTAGACGTATATCATTGTTCAAAACCTATTTCCATGTTATTCATATTTGCAACAGAGTGATTCTTTAACATCAAATCCCCAATCATATCCCTGTCAAGCTATGCAATCGATCATGTTTTTCTTCTGCATTTCTGTTTCCACAGTTCTTTCTCTGGATGTGGATAGTGTTCTTCCTCATAAGTTCATATTGGTCTCTGTGTATAATGCTCTCCTAGTTCTGTTCCTTTTACTCTGCATCAATTCCTAGAGGTCTTTCCAGTTCACATAGCAAGAAATCCTCCAGCTCATCATTCCTTTCAGCACAAGAATACCTCATCATTATAATATAACACAGTTTATTTAGCAATTCCCCAATCAATGGACTCTCCCTTGTTTTCCAATTTTTTTGCCACCACAAAGAGCATGGCTATAAATATTTTTGTACGAGTCTTTTCCCCTTTTATCTCTTTGGGGTACAAACCCAACAGTGGCATGGTTGGGTCAAAGGGCAGACAGTCTTTTAAAGCCCTTTGGGCATGGTTCCAAATTACCCTCTAGAATGGTTGGACCAATTCACAACTTCACCAGCAATGTATTAGTGTTAGTGTCCCAATTTTGTCACATCCCCTCCAACATTTATCACTTTCCTTTGCTGACATATTGGCCAGTCTGATAGGTGTAAGTGGTACCACAGATTTGTTTTAATTTGCATTTCTCTAATCAGAAGGGATTTAGAACACTTTTTCATGTGCTTATTGATAGTTTTGATTTCATTGTGTGAAAACTGCCTATTCATGGCCCTTGACCATTTGTCAATTGGGGAACTTTGTTCTATTTCTATAAAATATCTGGCCTAATCTGGGTGCAATATGGAGATCTATCACTATCTTAATGCTTTCCATGACTGGCCTCTTAAGTAAATTCCTTGGATTAAGCCTACTTCCTGCCATACTGGCATGGACTGCCTTTTTCTTTGGTATTTCAGTAGCTTCTTATTATGGTGGGTCTAGGCCTCTAAATGGTCTAACTCCTGATAGGAACTTACATGGGGGAGACAATTAGCAAACAAGTATGTACAAACAAGTTATATACAGAATCCAGATCCTTATAGGTTGGAGCTCATTGGACAAGTAAAGGAGGCACAGTTCCAGGGTAAGAACCAAAGACTTGTGCCTGAAATGTCAGTTTGACCTTCATTCTTTTGGTTTAAAATAGTCTCCATTCCCTGTTTTAAAATACAAATACCATAGCAAAGAACTGGAAACTGAGGAGATATTCATCAATTGGGGAATGGCTAAACAAATCGTGGCATATGTTGGTGATGGAATATTATTGTGATATGAGAAATGATAAGCAAGATGACTTCAGAAAAAGATGTAAAAAAGGAAAAAAGTATTCTACTTCTCTCATTGTTAAATTTATTTTCACGTAATTAATCAAAGTAACTTAATAATTGCTTTAATTTCATCTTCAATGGTAGTTTATTTACCCTTTTCATCTTTAATACAAGTGATTTGGTTTTCTACTCTCATTTTTTATTAGATTAAATAATGTTTCATCAAAAAGAAAAAGAAAAATCTGGAAAGATCAACATGAACTGATGCAGAGAAGGATAAACAGAACTGGAAGAACAATGTACACAGTAACAGCAATATTGTATGATGATCAACATAGCTATTGCAGTAATACAATGATCAGGGACAATTTTGACAATTAAGACAAATAATGCTCTCCACTTACAGAGAAAGAATTGTTGGTGTCAGATTGTGCATACTTTCACAGTTTATTTTTGGTTTTATTTTGGGGTTTGGGTTTTATATGAGAATTCTCTTATAGCAATGACCAGTATGGAAGTATTTATGTGATAATACATGTATAGCCCATATCAAATTGCTTCCCATCTTTGAGAGTAGGGAGAGAAGAAGATGAGGGAGACAGTTTGGATCTTATAATTCTGGAAAACTTATGTAGAAAATTGTTATTACATGTAATTGGGAAAATAAAATATCTTTGAATAAAAAAAAAACAACTACAAATACTACTGAGGATGAATTATCTGTTATTCATACCACAGTGGTAATGAAGTTATCTGAATCTTTCCAGAAAATGGCTTTTAAGACTGATGGTAAGTTGAGGAAGAGGATAATGAGTGATTGACACCTTAGATGAGAAGATTTCCATAATTAAGGAGTGGTGGCCATAGAGATCAGAAACTTAAAACTCCATTTGTCTGTGTGATCACAACCTCCCTGGACCTCAGTTTTCTTATCTATAAAATGAAGACATCAGTTGGGTCTCTTCCAGCTTTAGAACTATGATTTTATGTCCTAACTTCTTCAAAAGTTTACCTAAGCTTTCTTTGCTCATTCTCTCCCCTTAGTTCTCTGTTTGCTTTCATTTTGGGGGTTACTATTTCTTATTATGAGAAGTTGCCTCTTGTTAGAAGCCTTAAATTAGTCCCATAGAATTCTGGAGAATATGGTCTTGATGAATATCTATGCCTCCAGTAGGAAGAGTCCAAGATTTTGATGGTGAATATAAATATAGCATGTGTGTAGATATAGAAATAAAATGCACTGTAGCATATAATACAAGAAATGGTAAATATTGGTATAGTATTTATTTGTCCACTCACTGAGAGCCTATAGTAAAGAGAAGTCCTTAGGTCAGTGGGTAGATTTGGGGTTAGGGAAAATGAGATGATAAGTTTCTCCAAGAACCAAAGGTTAGTGAAACTAATCAGTCCTAGATTTTGCTTCTCATCTCCATGTCCTATGCTAGTCTCCACTGGCCTGTTCTTGATAAATAGCTGCCCCATGATAACTCTTAGAAGTAGAGGTCAGAGGTGTCGTTGACAATATAGAGAATGAGGGTAGCAGCTAGGTGACTGGTAAATTGAGGGAGAAGACAGAACAAGTGCTAACTTGCAGGCATAGAGCCTGGGAGAAAATTATATAATCTAAAGATTATCCATCCAGTTCAGCAAGACAAACAAGTGTGGGATCCTACAGGCTAGGCTGATTGCCACGAAGCCCAACAGCAAGGTAAAAGTTAAAAGACAATCTACTAGGAATGGTGGCACATGCCTATGATTCCTGCTGTCTGGCAGCTTGAGGCTGCTGGATCCATGAACCACCAGGCTGCCTAAGGAGGGGGTAAACCTATCCAGGTTGGAAATATACCAAAACTCCCTGCCATTCAGCAGTGGAATTGGGTTGTGAATGGCTACTGACTAACAGCCTGGGAAAGATACCAATAGATACAGTTAATTTCTAAAACTTCTTAAAAAAAGACAATCCTTAGTGGGCAGCTGGGTACTCAGTGGAATGAGAAAAAGACCTAGAGATGGAAGGTCCTAGGTTTAAGTCTGGTCTCAGACCCTTCCTAGCTGTGTGACCCTGAGTAAGTCACTTAACCCCCATTGCCTAGCCCTTACTGTTCTTCTGCCTTGGAATAAATATACAGTACTGATTCTAAGGCAGAAGGTAAGGATTAAAAAAAAGAGAGAGAGAGAGAGAATCCTTAGTCTAAAGTTTTGAGTTCTTTCCCCCCAAGAAATCTATAAAAAGACTTTGGGACTAGAGTCTAAATTGGCAGAATTCTTTGATTTTAAAAATGAGGAAAGTTTCCCACAATTGTTGCTTTGAAAGCTGCAAAAAAAGATCATGCTATCTTTTAAAGAAGCGGTTCCCCTAAGGGAGGTAAATTTTAATGAGTGATCAAATTTTTTCAGCCAAAGATCTTTTTAAGAACCATAAGCCTAAAAAGATAGGCTTATTGATGCATTTTCTTTTTACATGATAGTCATTTTTTGATACACCCTGCTAAACCCTCTCTTGTTACAAACTGCCTGACAGCATGACAGCATATGCAAATATACCTTATTTTATTGTGCCTTACTTTATTGTGCTTCACAGATATTGCAATTCTTTACAACACTGCATTAAGCAATTCTGTTGGCACCACTTTCCTAATAGCATGTGCTCACATTGTGTCTCTGTTTCACATTTAGGCCATTTCACAATATTTCAAAATTTTTCATTATTCTTATATGCATTACGGTGATCCATTGAGTAGTGATCTTTGATGTTACTATTGAAATTGTTTTGGGGCATCATGAATCTCCCCCTTATGAGAGGGCAAACAATCAATAAATGTTGAGTGTATTCTGACTGCTCCACTGACCAGCCATTCCATGTCTTTCCTTTTCCTTGGGGCCTCCTTATTCCCTGAGAAATTATGATATTAAAATTAGGCCAATCGATAACCCTACCATGACTTCCAAGTGTTCAAGTGAAAAGTAGAGCCAATCAATATGGCAAACTTCATTGTCTTATTTTAAGAAGCTGCCACAGCCATCACAGCATTCAGCAACAACCACTCTATTCAGTCAGCAGAGGACCACCAGAAAAAAGATTAGAGTTCATTGAAGGCTCAGCTGATGGTTAGCATTTTTTTAATCAATAAAGTATTTTAAAATTAAGATATGTACATTAAAAAAGACATAATACTATTGAACACTTAATAGATTACAGCATAGTATAAACATAACTTTCATATCCACTGGGAAGTAAAAAAAATTCACGTGACTCATTTTATTGTGATATTTCCTTTATTGCTATAGTCTGGAACTGAACCCGCAATATCTCTAAGGCATGCCTATCTAGCTTTCTGCACCTGAAGTCTCCTACTTCCCTACTAGAGGAAAGGAAATGTGTTTCATCATCTGTTCTCTGGGATTGAGACTGGTTATGGCAATTAATTTGAGTTGGGCTGCCTTTCAGTATAAACTCAACTGAAAAAAGACTTGTTCTTTCCCTTAGATCTTGCATTCTTCAATCCTTAACTCTCTCCTTATTCTCTTAGCTTCTAGGCTTGATTCCTGTACTGCTAAGAGCTGTTGCATTTAATATAAGGGAGTCTTTGGGACAAAACTGAGTTATTTTACCATCTACCATATGACTTGGATTGAGAAACACTGAGTTAGAACAGCTCAGGGCTCCCCATTCACCTCTTCTGATTTTAAAAGATTTCTGAAAAGCTTTCTTTCTATTCTCAACCCAGAACTAGGGCATCTTTTCCAGCTGAATGAGGAAGTCCTGAGGAAGATCCAGGGTGTTGGGACAAGGGGACCTTTATTCTTTTCTATTGCCCCTCATTTCCCAAGAGTCTGGCAGAGGCAGGAGTCACAGGAACTCTGATTCTGCTAGCAAACCCAAACTTTCCAAGTGATCACATCAGTCACAGGGGCTGTGGGAGGAAAAAGTCACTAATTCTTACTTTTATTTCAAATAACAATTCTGATCTATTTATTACTTTCCCATTTTAGTTTTCTGCTTCCTTGCTTCTTTTCTCCCCCTCCTCTAATATTAAGGATTGACTATTCCTGGAATTTCCCTAGAGTGTTTTACCTTCTTGATGTCCTTTTCTTCTTCTTTTCTAATCTCAAGTTCTTATTACTTCTCTAACTTTATTGTTGGTCAGGCATTTTTTAAGTTATGTCCAACTCTTCCTGACCTTATTTGTTTTTGTTTTTTTGCAAAAATACTAGAGTGGTTTGGCATTCTTTTTCTAGCTCATTTTACAGATGAAGAAATGGAGGCCATCAGGATTAAGTGACTTGCCCAAGGTCACATAGTTAATAAGTGTCTGAGGCAGGATTTGAACTTAGGAAAATAAGTTCTCTTAACTTCAGGTCTGGCTGTGCTTCCTAGTTGTCTCACTTCAACAGCTGTAATAAAATGTACACATTTTTATAGTTACTTTATGGTTTCTAAAGCCATTTCTTTTGAGAACAAATAAAAAAATTAAACTACTAAACATTTGGAAGAGAGCAATCGCTTAAAGGAAAAACAGTTTAATTTCTTTTGTGTAGAATAAATAATAATGTTAATAGTATCTCATATTTGCTTAGCCCTTTACAGTAACAAAACACTTTATACATAGTAGTATCTCATTTGATTTTCACAGCAGTTCTTGGAAGTAAGTACTTTTTAAAAATCCCAATTTGAGATGAAAAAATTGAAGGGCAGAAGATTTAGTGGATTTATCCAAGGTCACATCTAGTAAGTTGAAGAACTGGTTCTTGAACTCACTATCTTCCCACTAAGACCAGTGTTTTGTTTTGTTTTTTGTTTTTCCTATTGCATTAACCTACCCTCCAGAGGGACTTTATAATGAGGGGGAAGGATAGACCTCAATTAGGCTTGTTCTTCTGGTCCATTTAACAGGATTTCATCTCTGATTTATAATTCTTGTGTAAAATAATTTTCTGATGTGAAGAAACCAGTACATTTGGGGATTTTATTTCTTTTTTTTGCTTCTTGCCTCCATAATCTGACAATCTTCCTTTCACAAGAGTTACGAACTTCCCTTTTGAGCACTTGGGCTTACAAAACACAAAACAAGGACTGGTTAATTTAGGGGTTAAGGAAAACAAATGGGACTTCTGTTAATTCCTCTAGAAAATAATAACACCATGCCATCAATCCTTCCCCCATTTGACCTCTGTCATGTATACTGCTACCCTGGGGAAGGGTCCAAAAAAGGATGCCCAAGGGTTGCTCTTCCATTTTGATAACTCTGTTCGAAGCTTCTCTGTTGATCAATGTAGTACTATTGCTCCTAATGCTTGCCTCTCTGGCTGCTTCTGTAGTTGCCACTTGTTGCTGCTTCCTATTAAGGTTCCTTTCTCTTTCTTGCATTGCTTGACTTCAGACCTCACCATTTGTAATTCTCTTCCATTTCCAGAAGGCAATGCTGTTTGCTGTTTCCCACTATGGCAGTGCTTTCATTATCCTGACCATAATTCATTCTCCTGGACTATCTATGTCACTGTTCAAAAACACACCTTTGGAGGAACAACTAACTAGGTAGAACAGTGGAAGAGTGCTATTCCTGGAGTTGGGAGGACCTGGGTTCAAATCTGGATGCAGAATCTTCCTAACTATGTGACCCTGGGTAAGCCACTTAACTCCAATTGCTTAACCCTTATAGTTCTTCTGCCTTGGAATTGATACTTAGTATTGATTCTAAGACAGAAGGTAAGGGTGTAACCATACATATATATATGGATGCCTCAATTCCTGGAGTCTTCTCTTCCTTACAGTTTCTTTCTGTGGTCCCAGGCCTCTTGCACAGTAGATCTCCCAGGAGCTAGGAGTCAGGAACTCCCAACCTCCTTAAACCTATAAAGTTGTCTTGAAGGCCGGAAATATCTTATCCAATCACTTATACTTAGCAAAGAGGCAGAACCAAAGACTCAAGTTGGCAGGACACATGTTTTAGTTTTTATGTGCTTATAACCTGATGCTGCTGGGTGAGAAAAGGGAGGTTCCTCTTTCACCTGTCAGAGGAAGAGTTCAATATCATTTTGGAAAGGAAGAGATCGAGGCAGAGGGTGGAGTCACTTCTTTTAAGGTCCTCAGAGAGGGTCACTCCTCTTGGCTTAGTGGCCAATTTTCTGTTATGTGGCTTCTCTTTCCCTCTTCTGCCATCTTTGGTTAAGTGACCAAATGACCATCGCAGTTTTGCTGGGATATTTTAAAGTGACAAACCCTTCAGAAATGACCACATTTCCCAAGAAGTAGCCTGTCATAGATTTCATACTCCATTGAGTGCACTCTAGACAGGGCAGACCAGTGGGTCCTGGTTCACCTCCCATTACAATTGTGCATGTGTGTGTGTGTGTGTGTGTGTGTGTATTGTCTCTCCCAATAGAATATATGCTATTTGAGGGCGGGGGCTGTTTCATTTTTGACTTTGTATCTCATATACTATCATGGTGTCTGACACAATGTAGATGATTAACAGATCCTTATTGATTGATAACTTACAAATGTAACCCAGGCTCATTCTAAGTGTTGGGTATTTTGCATGGGACTCTGCTAATTGGTGGAGAGGATGCTGACAGAAAGCTGTGTGTCAGTGAGGGAAAGAGTTTGTGGAAGAGCTTTGAAGAGGACAGACATTCTCTCTTGGGAGAGAACATGTGCACTTCTAGACTTTCTTGGGGGGTGATCTCTAGACAAGTGAAGAGAGACTTTGGAAGCAGCAAACATATAAGGGAAGGACAGGAACTGCTCTTTGACTTTTGGCATATCTCCTTAGAGACTTCAGGGAATTTCTGCTTAGGTCACTTTGGGGCCTTTCTCTAGGATGAACTGAAATTTCACATCACTCCTGTCTAAAGAGTTTGTTCACTTGTGATCTTGCTGCTATATTCTTTAAAAAAAAACCCACCCTAAATAAACCCTTACTCTTTCTCTTAGAATAAATACTGGGTATTGGTTCCAAGGCAGAAGAGTAGTCAGGGCTAGGCAATGGGGGTTAAGTGACTTGCCCAGGGCCACACAGCTGGGAAGTGTCTGAGGCTAGATTTGAACCTAGGACCTCCCGTCTCTAGACCTGGCTCCCAATCCACTGAGCTACCCAGCTGCCCCCTAGTTTGCTAGTTTTATTAGTTTATTATATTGTATTGGTTCATAGATGGAAGGTAAGAGTTTTAAAAAAAATCATTAGTACAAGGTAAAGCTTCTTTTGTCTTCCCACAGTATGTAAATACCCTCAGCTAGTTGTTCTTATGAATCAGTCCTTAAATTCAATTCAGGAAAATATAGGAGGATCAAAACATTATTTGAAAATTAATATCACATATTGTCAGCAAGAATACAGAATAACAGATACTGGGATTTAAGCTACAGAGCGAGGAAAGGTATAGAAATCTCCAATTTCCCAGACCAGCATTCTGTCCTCAGCCCCAGAGCTGTAACTAAGGCATTACAATCAGGGCATTTTCCCAGAGCATCAAAGTTTATAGAGTAATGCAATTTAAACAGTGCTATGACTTCATATGTATAATGGATATCATGTTGCTTGCCTTTTCAATGGGTAAGGGAGGGGACAGTGAGAGGGAGAGAACTGGAACTCAAAATGTTTAAAGATGAATATTAAAAATGATTTTAAAAATTAGTGCTATCAGTGCTTAAACCTTTTCAATAGTATAGAAACAATTGCACTTAGTATCTAGTTAGTTGTTCACTCCCTATTGCATAATTTAAAAATCCCTTAGCACTTTCCATTATTTCTTTAATCTAGTTTCTAATAAAATGGTGGCCCTTCTTTACCCTTTAGAGGGCATGACAACTCCTCTACTTTTACTCTAGATCCCATTCCTTCTTGTTTCCTCTAATAGCTGTATTCCAGAATAGTATTCTCTATCCCTCTAATTTTCTGTCTTTCCTTATCTTCTGTTTCATTTCCCACTGCTTGCAATTGTAATAGAGGGTTAAGTCTGGTTATAGAGAGAGAGGGAGAAGGAATGGAGAGCTCTTTTTCTCAAGTTGGGATTCCGGGAAGACAGCTGCTGTTTAATCTGGCCAAAGGAGAGGAAAGGGGGAGTGAGTAGTTCCCCCCCTTTAGCCTCCTCTCAGTTATGGCTGCTCACCCCTAAACTGCCCCTTGACTTCCTTCTATTACTAATGTCTTTCCTCAGAGAGAGAGCATTACCCTCCCCCTCAAATTAGAATTGGTTTCCACTCACACTAGAGTCATTTGGTGAAAAGAAGACAAACTTTATTCTAACTGATCCATTTTGGAATAACAGAGAAATGGCTGGGGGAAGGGTTTTTGTGAGGAAAGAGGAAAAGGTGTCCCTATTCTCATTACTTTTACCTCCCTCCTCAACTTGGGGAACCCAGGCCTTGGCAGCCTTGGGCCCCTGAGAGATTCAGGCTTGGATGGCCCTGGTCTTGGTCCACTGGGCACCTTCCAGTCCCAGAGCACCAGGAGCTGTGAGGTGATCTTGTCAGTTGCTTGGTGTCTTCTCAAACCCACCACTTCAGTTGGGAATCTGTGGGGAGGAAGGGTGTCCAATCACCAGGAGAAAGATGTAAGTCTTTACTCAGGAGCAAAGTGTTGACCAGACCTTTCCTTTGGCTGTCTCAGGATTGAGAGCTAACTGACTCTCTCTGACAGAAACTCTTGCTCTCCCAGGCTTCCAGGACATCTCCTGGGGTCCCTCTCCTGCTGTGGCTGAGGTTCCAGTAATTTCTCAGACTGTAACTCCAGTTCTAGGGTTTGAAACCTCTATCACACAATCTTACCAATCCTTAAGCCACCCCCCCCCTTTATCTGACCATTTTCTAAAACTATTGGTCTATATCTCCTTTCCCTTTCACAACAAAACTCCTAGGGGGGGAAAAAAGTCTTTTCTACTTGTCTCCACATGATTGTCTCTCCTCTCTCTCTCTCTCTCCCACCATCCCTCTCTCTCTCTCCCCTAACTCCCTTCCCCCCTCTGTGTGTGTGTTTTGAGGGGGATAAAAAGCAGAGAAAGTAGGATGAAGTACAATTTTTTTGGTCACTGCCTGAACAAACTGAAGGTTAATAATAATCATACAAGTTTGAGTATTGCTGGGCCCAGGGTTATCTGTAACACTGAATAAATACCAATTATGTGTGTGTGTTAGGTCCAAAGGACCATTCTCAGTAGAATTGCCAGAGAAATGGAAGTCATTTTTTTTTAACCCTAACCTTTTATCCTAGTAACAAAGAAGGGCAAGGGCTATGCAAAAAGAATTAAGTTATTTGTTCACAGTCACATAGGTAGGACATATCTGAGGTCAGATTTGAACCCAGGTCCTCCTGACTCCAGGACTGGTGCTTATCCACTATGACACCTAGCTTCTCCAGTCTTGTTTTTTCTCTAATAATACCTATAATTCTTACTTTTAAAGAAAATGTAGTAAATAAACACTGGAAGAAATGATATGTAAAAATTACTGAATTCTAATAACTTTTTTTTTAACATTTCAATATTTCAGGGAATTCAAATTATGTCTTATGTGGACAATCTTTTGCCATTGATGAAGACCTCAGCCTTTCCACAGCTTAGTAGATGGTCACTCTCGTTTCTATAGCAAAAAATAAAAAAGAAAAGGTAAGAAAAACAGAAAAAAATCTGTCCCCTTTGGCCAAACTGGTAATATGTTAATGATCCCTTCTAGCTTAGTCCTAGGGAGGTAGTATTGAAGAGTGGAAAATATAATAACTTTAGAGAAAAATGACCTGGATAAAAATATCAACTGATTTTTAGTGTTTGACTTAACTAAGTCACTTACCTTTCTGGGAATCAACTTATCTATAAAATAAATTTGTCAGACTCAATGGCCTCAGAGTTAACTTTCTGTCTCTAGATTTATTATCTTTTGGTGACAGATACAATTTCTGTTTGGGGGCCCATATTTGAAGTGTTTCTCTATTTCAGTAGATGTAGTTTTCTCAAATTCTGGGTTACTCCTCTGGGACAATTCAGCTTGAGAGGAAAATTTTCACAGTGGTGTGATGAAGAAAGGAGATTGGATTCAGGAGGGAAGCACTCACTTTTTGGACATACAGAAACTCTTTTGAATTATCTGACCCATTACCTCTGGCTCCTGGCTTCCCTAACCTCAATTCAAATCTCACCTTTTTCAGGAGGCCTTTCCTCATCCCTCCAGATGCTAATATTTTACTCCTCCAGATGAACTGAATCTACAAGATTTGTGTATATCTAATTATTCACATACTATATTACTAACTAGAATGTGAACTCCTGGAGGGTAGAGACTATTTGTGCCTTTCTTTGTATTCCTGGTGTTTCTTATAGTGCCTGGCATATGGCTAAGTATACTCTTGCTAACAATGGAAATAACTAAGATTCATTTACAGCTGCAGTAGCTATTTTTCTTCTCTTTTATGATGATAATTATTAATATGTTACATAAAGATTACATGTAGATTGCTTTTTATTATTGGTATCTTTTCCTGAATTGTCTTTTTTTTTTAAATATCTCTTTTATTTCTATGAACTTGATAAGCATTAACAAATGTGAACATTTCCACATTCAAAGAATGGAAAAAAGAGACCCACATGCAAAATCAGCCATTCCCCATTTGATGAACATCTCTTCAGTTTCCAGTTCTTTGCCACCAGAAAAAGAGCTGCTATAAATCTGAATCTCTATAACATGCAGTTTTTAATGTTTTTAATGGTAGTTCACTACTTTGCTTATCCTGTTGATACAATTTTTAATAATAATTTTCTGACATTTTGCAATCCACATTCTCTCCTCCCTTTCATTTCCTCTCTTCTCCCTGAGACAGCAGATAGTATGATATAGATTATTCATGTGCTAACATGCAATACATATTGCTTATACACACACATAAAAATGAAGGAAATAAAGTGAAAAAATGGTATGTTTCAATCTGTATTCAAACTCTGTCAGTTCCTTCTAAGGTGGTCAATAGCCTTTTCTATTTAGAGTCTCAAGAAATAATCTTGATTCCTTGTATTGCTGATAATAGTTAAGTCAATCACAATTGCTCATTGTACATTATTGCTGTTCCTTTGTACAACATTCTTTTGGTTCTGCTCACTTCACTTTTCATCAGTTTATATGTTTTTTTCAGGTTTTTTTTTTTGTGTGTTGAAATAGAAATGTAAATCTGTTTGACACTATTTCTTGTTGCTGTAGTGACTGATGTACTCTGGCTTATGACTAGAGAACTGCTGCTGGTATGGGGACACACCTGATGGTACTTAGTTACAATGGAGATAGAAGTACTTTGAGAGACACTGACAGATACTGATACAGGGGAATGCTCTGGGGTTTGCCTACTGATCCCTACTGATGACTAGTAGATCAATATATTTCCTAACCTTCTCCTCCCTCACTCCCTCCCTTCTCCAATCCTCTCCCTCCAAGTTTCTTCTTGAAGCCTTGGGCTTTGCCCCTCTCCTCCTGATTGGACTATTATATTTATGAGGAAAAACTTCTTCCTTTCTTTTCTCAGGTAAGGGGTTTATTGGGATAACAACAGGATGGGAAACTGAGAGAAGAGGGAGAAGGGTTTCCCTAAACTATTAGAAGAATTTAGGAGGGTTATGGAAATAATCAGTCTTGTCACAAACTGTGACAGAGAGACAGTTAGAGAGATGAATGGAGGACAAGTGTTTAAAATCTTCTTTCTTTTTCACAAAGTCACCAAGAAAAGTCTCTCCTTCAGCTTGGCTTTCCTCCAACTCTTGGTCAGTCAAATCTCAGAGAGAGCAGAGGTTTCCTCTTGATCATAAAGCCCAAAGCCAAGCCAGCCCTATAAGGGTCCTTCACCCATGGACAGAAGCTAACTGGGATCAGTTCTCAGCTTCTTCCCCTTCAGTCAGGCTCAACTGCCAATTCCTGGGAACATTCCATTTGGAACCTTCTTCTTGATTGACAGGCAGGTCAGGTCCCCAGCTTGTTTCTTGCATCTTGGTTTGTCCTGAAAAACCTCTCTCTCTTCATGTCTGTACCACAGTGTGTGATCATCTTGTTTGTCATTTCTTAGGGCTCAATAGTATTCCATTGCAATCATAGACCACAACTTGTTCAGCCATTCCCCAAATGATGAACATCACTTCAATTTCCAGTTTATTGCCACCAGAAAAAAGACCTGCAATAAATATTTTTGTATGTGTAGGTCTTTTTCCTCTATTTTTGAAAATCTTCAGCAGTTATTAAAGGGTTGTACATACATAGGCAGTATGCATATGTAAAAATGGAGATTTGAACCCCAGACTTCAATCCCCAGAAGTCCTTAGGACTCACTTCCCAGAATTCCCTATAATCTCAACCTGAGAAACCCACCTGGGCCAAGAACAAAATGAGTATTTAAACTAACTGTACCACCTACTTGGTCTCTCTGCTTCCGCTTCTAAGCACATCACACCTGTCTCTCAAGATGTAGTAAGTGAAATTGAATGGGCTTACCAGCTCTAGGCTTTTCTTATTTTGTATTTCATTATCCTTGATTTCTAATAATCTTTAATAAACCTCTAAAAATAATACTTTTAGTAGAGAAACCAATTTAATTTTTACACATAAAAGGGTTAGCCTTGAAGTCAGAAAGACATAGCTTTAAGTCTGGCCTCTGACACAGACTGACTTTTTATAGCCTTAATTAGTTATAACTAATATGTAATATTTAATATAAATATACAGATAAAATAATATTTAATAATAAAAGAAATGTTTGTTTAATTAAATTTAATAGCCTTAATTAACTACTAGCCTTAATTAAAGCTATTAATAACCTAACCACTTCCTACCTTTTCAGCCTTCCCTACACTTTAGTCCCCTGTACATATGCTATATAATACAGTAACACTGACTTTCCTGCTATTCTTAACACTTGACATTCCATCTCCTGACCCTATGCATGATCATTGACTCTTTCCTCTAATCTGAATGCTCTCTCTCCTCACCACTGCTTTCTGATTTCCCTGTCTTCCTTCAGATCTCAGCTAAAATCCCATCTTCTTCAAGAGTCTTTTCCTAGTTTCCCTTAATGCTTATTTTTTCCCTCTCAGATTATTTTCAATTAATCTTACCCTTATCTTGTTTTTATGTAGTATTTACATGTTGTTTCTTTCACCAGAATGAGTTCCTTGAGAAAAGTGATTGTAGATTTCTTTGTATATTTAGCTCTTAGCACAGTGCCTGGTACAGGATGAGCATTTAATAGATGCTAGCTGCTTGACTAAGAAACTGAGGTTCCCTTATGACTGCAGTAGGAAAGAAGGGAAGAAAGGAAGGAAGGAAGGGTTTGATCCACAATGTTAGAGGGGGTTTCCTCACTAGAAGTTCCTTGAGCCAATGCAAATATAAATCCAGACCAAAAAACAAAAAAACAAAAAACTGACCAATGCAGTGTTTAGATATAAGATAAATATTCCATTATTGGGCAATGAGGTGGAACAGTGGATAGAGTGTAGGGCCTGGAGTCAGGAAGAGTTATCTTCCTGAGTTAAAATCTGGCCTTAGACACTTACTAGCTGTATGACCCTGGGCAAGTCACTGAACCCTGTTTGTTTCAGTTTCCTCCTCTGTAAAATGTGCTGGAGAAGGAAATGTCAAATCATTCTAGTATTTTTGACAAGTAATCCCAAAGTGTGTCATGAAGAATTGGATATATCTAAAATTACTAAACAACAACAGACTGGTCACTGAGTTGTTTTTGTCTGTTTTTCTTTTGCCTTAGACCTATAATTTCATCACTACAGGGAACTCCCAGTAGAAATTCCTACCTCATAGACCTCAGTTGACAGGAATCAACAATCTTTTGTTCTGTTGACCAAAGCCATACAGTTAGTGGAGCTTGGCAACACTGTTCAGAGGTCCAAGTAATAAAGGGGCAGTTACATGGCTAAGGGAGAACCTGGACCCCATACATTGCACAGTGAAGTAGCATTCTCACCAGCTGCTATCATTATTAGATGCTGTTCTCTTGATCCTATAATGATGTTACAGACATAGCAACCATGAAATGACTGAGAATGAATGTTCAAAGTTGGGAAAAACAAACTTGTTCCCAAAGAAGCAAAATGAGAAAACACTTCCTTTCATTCCTTTGCAGAGGTGAGAGGTATACAGGTATGGAACATTGCTGATTCTCCTCCTCCTCCTTCTCCTTCTCCTCCTCCTCCTCCTCCTCCTCTTCCTCCTCCTCCTCTTCTTCCTCCTTCATCTTATCTTCTCTTTTAAGGTCCCTGAGAAAACTTCTGGGTAAGGTCCTGTTAGTCTATATCTCTTTGTGGATATCAAGAAGGAATGAGGGAACTGATTTATGTGTAGATTGTTGTATGCTCAGAATTTAAGAGATGAAAGTTACAAATGAGGCCAGGGCCAGAATATGCTAAATTCTGAGAATCTGACTCTGAAGTTCTCTGTCTCTACTCTGAAAGGGTGACACTTGAGGAAGAAGTCAGTTTGTATAGAGATTAATAAACAGATTGAGCTGTCCTTGGAGGGGAAAGGAAGAATGCAAAGAGAACAAGTTCTGTTCTTCACTGCTCATTCACTGGGAGTTAAGTTCAGCATTACCCACGTTAGGTGTCTCAGTAATAGTAGCAGAACTGGAAACAAAGAAGATGCCCATAGATTGGGAAATGACTAAGCACATTGTGATACGTATGGAAAATGACTGTCCTGCAAGAAAGGATGAATATGATGAATAGAGAAACATGGGAAGATATATGAATTGGTGCAGACAGAGAAAAACAATATGCAATGACTGCAACAACAAAAAAAAATGGAAAGAACTATGAGTCAGTTGAAACTGAGAGGGAGAGGGAGGGAGGAAGGAGGGTGAACCTGAGGCAAGTAAATGTTACAGAAACAAAAGATATCAATACATATTAATTCAATGGAAAAAAAATAGATGCCTCAGTATTGTGGTTTAAATGGCTTGTGACAGGAAAAGAAGGGTAGCTTTTAAAAGATGTTGCCATCAATATTATTACATAATTTAACATTTATCTTCTTAAAGAAAGACTCAGAACAAACACTTCTCATGACAGTTATTTTATCTTGCTTATCACTCTGGTATTAGAACTAGTAAGGATCTGAGGCCAGATTTGAGTCTTCCTGACATACTATAGACCTGATACTCTATCCACTTCTATAGCAGCCTCTTCCTCTTAGCTTTTTCAAAGTTCAATTCAAACATCATCCATCTCTTCCATCAACAGTATTTTAATAAATACTTGTTTCAGCATAAATGTTTGGTAAACTTTGAGAGATTTTGAAAATTTTGTTAAATATGCAAAACTTTGTTTCTAGAGATGATTATGATTTTCATCTAGATACGTGGGATTCTATATGATTTTGCAACATTGGTGGTTTTGAGATTTTACTGCCTTGCACTGGGGAAGTGGAAAAGAACAGGCTTAAATCCCCACAGAGGACTGTTCCTTTTTTTAATTGATTAATTTAGAATATTTTTCCATAGTTACATGATTCATGATTCCCGTCTTCCCTCCTCCCCCTTCTTTCCTCTCCCAGAGCTGACAAGCAGCTCCACTGGGTTATACATGAATCATTGTTCAAAACCCATTTCCATGTTATTCATATTTGCAGTAGAGTGATCTTTCAACATGAAAGCCCTAATCATATCCCCATCGAAGTTCTTTCTCTGGATGTGGATAGCATCTTTCTCATAAGTCCTTCAGAATTGTCCTGGATCATTGCATTGCATTGCTGCTAGTAGAGAAGTCCATTCATTACATTCGATTGTGCCACAGTGTATCTGTCTCTGTGTAAAATGTTCTCCTGGTTCTGCTCCTTTTGCTCTGCTTCAATTCCTGGAGGTCTTTCCAGTTCACATGGAATTCCTCCAGTTCATTATTCCTTTCAGCCACCACCATTAGATACCACAATTTGTTCAGCCATTCCCCAATCGAAGGGCATCCCCTCATTTTCCAATTTTTTTTTGCCACCACAAAGAGTGCAGCTATGAATATTTTGGTACACATCTTTTTCTTTATTATCTCTTTAGGGTACAAACTCAGCAGTGGTATGGTTGAATCAAAGGGCAGGCAGTCTTTTAAAGCCTTTTGCCTGTAATTCCAAATTGCCCTCCAGAAAGGTTAGAACAAATCACAACTTCACAGAGGACTATTTTGAATAGAGAAAACGGACTGTTTTTAAGGGGAAGAGTGTACCAGAGGCTTTGCCCAGATCTCCTAACATGGAAGCACCCTGCCTCTGGAAGAAGACATTCTGTGTTCCCCTACCATGTGGATCTAGGCAGTAACCTCCTTTTGGTTGGCTGTGCACCTGGAATGACTGGGTCTTTAAAATTGCCAGACTCAGACAATCTTGCTTTATTTCATGATCATTCTTCTTTGTTCCAGACTGGATGTCACACAAATACATTCAAAGCAAACTCCATGAACTGAACCCATGAGTTGAACTGATGAAAGGGGACCCTGCCCTTCCCCCCAGCCAACCTCTTTTTTTAATCCTTCTGACTTTAAGAAATGGGTTTGGGGATTTTGTTTGGTCTGTTCTGTTTGTCCTCAGTTATAAGTGCAGTGATAATCCTTAGCAGCTCCTGAATGGAGCTAAGGAGATCTTGGAGTCGGACAGTCCATCAGGGAAGCCCAGAGAAGTCAGAGTACTTGGGATTTGAGCCCAAGGAAGCGACTTTGAACTTGGAGTTTGGGACTATGCTTTTAAAGGAATTAAGCTGAACTGTGAATCTATTCCTCTTTCTTTCCCTGTCCCCAGATGCTGAGGTGATATATGAGAGTTTTGTTCATGTGTTAGAGAGTATATTTACAAATTTGCTTTATATTTAAGGAAACTATTCCTTTGTAAAAGCTTTAAAAAAAAGAAAAAAAAAGCAATGCTTTTTTCTTTCTTTCCACAAAGCCTAATGAAGAACCATATATTTCCTTGCATATATTTGCATTTTATTTTCTGTGTATGTGTTGTTCCTCCCCAGTAAAATGTAAGGCACTTGAGGGACAGTTTCATTTTTGTCATTGTGTCACCAGTGCCTAGCACAGAATAAGGGAGTGAATGGAATTTGAAGGTAGGAGTTCTAAACATATTTTGTATCATGATTTCTTTGGCAGATTGGTGAAAACTGCGGATCCTTTCTCAGAAAAATATCCTTAAATGCACAAAATAAAATATGTAAGAAAAGAGGCCAATTATACTGAAACCCAGATATCCCCAATTTTTTTAAATTCACAGACCCAGATTAAGAACCCATTCTTTAATATTTACTCCACTTTTAGGGTTCTGTGATTCTATAAAGTAGAATTTAAAACTTTCAGATCTAAGTATTCATATGCTATGTAAAGTAAGATATGCCTAAAAGATACTGCTTTAGTGCTAAATAACATTGACCAGAGACCATCTTAAGGCTTTCATTCCAATGTTTGTCTGGCTGTAGTCTAGACATTCTAAGTGGAAATGTGACAGTGTTTACAGAATGATGTCTGAGACTGTAATTACGATATTATCCTCGAGCCTTCATCACATAGCCTATGGCAACCCAGACACCCGTGGGCTGAAATGACAATCCATTTATGTGGGGTATCAGGATGTTTGCAAAAGAAAGTGGTTAGAATTTGGGAGGAAGTGGCTAACTTTTCTGAGTCAGTTGGTGATGAAGAGGGATGCTTGTATTTCAGGATGGATTCTCTGAGACTGTGGGGACATTTCCTTCTTCTGAAGTTTAGAACGGAGATTTTATTTTTGATGGAGACAGGTAGAAGGGATAGATATACCTAGAAAAAAAATTAAGAGGGGGCAAGACCAAGAGTATTTTTCCCCTTAAAAAATTAATAAATGAAGAAAGGCAGACATATTGCTTCCCCTACTGTATATAGATAAAATGTTATGAGGAGAGGGTGCTAGATTTAGAATCAGGAAGACTTGGGGTCAAGTTTCATCTTATGACACTTACTTTGTGTGGGATACTCTTAGGCAACCTTTCTGTTATTCAGACCACTCCCAAGGACTTTCGGGCACAAATCAAAACATCACTGAGTAAGAATTGAGTAAATAAGAACTGAGTGTGCTATTCTCAGAGTGAGTAGTCAGCTCACAAAGCTAGTTTGTTACCTTTTGTTAAGTGAGCACTGGGGCAAGCTTAGGAGGAAGACCGATGAAAGACAGGAAGCGCAATGAATAACTGGGTTGCTCCCCTTACCTCACCTGAATTGGATTGGAAGAAGCTACACCCCAGGCACAGGTGTTTTAGTTTGTGAGTCAAGGTGGAGGAGGCTTGCTGCCTAGTCAGTTGGCACTTCTTAGCCCATCACTGAAATGTCCCCTTTCATGAAGGGAATGAATTGTCTTTTTTAAATTCCTACCTTCTGACTCCAGGTTTGTTTAGTTGAGTGAGTCCTCATTTTTATCTCATGCAACTCCTTTGGTTCTCTTCACAAGGAAGAATCAACATCACCACTATCATCAACCACTTAGTCAGTAACTTGAAGGGATCTGTAATCTGTTGAGCAGAGTTTAATTCATTTCATTTTTTTAAAAATACCTACTATGTGTCAGGCACTACAAATATAAAGGACAATCTCTATCTCCAGAGCTGACAATCTACTATGGCAAAACAACTTGTATACAAACAGAAAAGTAAATAAAAGGATCCCTCAAATTACCTTTCTTATATATCTCATGTGTATAATTTTTTATATGTTGCCTTCTCCATTAGATTATGAACTTCTTGAGGGCAAGGACCATATAGTAAGTACTTAATAAATGCTTGTTGACTTGTGATCATGGGAACTTGACTCTAAGATGGTCAGTTTCTCTCTATAACTTCTTGTTCCTACCTTGAGTCATGCTAGAAAAAAAAAAACCCTCCTTGGATATTTATATGATAGTTCATGTTTAGATTCCCTCAAGTGTTCATAACACTAGCTCTCCCAATCCCCTTGCACTGGCTGGGTTCCCCAGAGTTTGATGATATGTTTCCCTTAGGACCTTAAGGAGATCCTGGAGGAGCTATATAAAGGGTTTTCTCTAATGCAGCTGGTTTGAATACCTATATATTTCCCCTGTTGTCAGTCACTAAGGACTATTGCAGTAATGGTGAAACTTTTAGAGATGGCCATGTCCCCACCCCAGACCAAGTGCCACATCTTGTCCCCCTTTACCCCAGATAGGGGAAGGAGGAAGTGCTCCCATTGGGCTTCTGGGCAGAGGGAAAGGTGATGGAAAAAATGTCCTCAGGTGTGGTGGAAAGGGGGAGGGGAATAATTCTACCTCAGTCCTGCTGGCTTTCTAGTAAAAAAAAAAAGACTGTAGGTGTGCCTACAGAGAGAGCTCTGCATGCCCTTTTTGGCATGCATTCCATAGGTTCACCTCATGGGACTATTCTCATCAATATCATAAGCAATCAATATCAATTAGGTTTTACAAAGGAATACTTACTTATTGAGTATATATAGCAAGAACATAATTACAAATACATCCTCCTTGAGTCAGGTCACACTCTCTCTTCTGTACCTTAATCCCTAGAAAGATTGGGCTCATATTTAAGGTGGTAGTTACAATGCATTCTTCCTGCTAATTTTCCCTGCTACATTCTACAACTACAACATTCCCCCACCTCCCCAAGCCTGGACATCCTTTGCTTTAACATCTAATTTCTCGGGGAGAGGAGGCTCAAATTTAAAGTGGTAGCTACAAAGCAATCTTACTACTAAATTTACTTGATGATTTTCTCCTTTGCTTGTAGGGTACTATGTTTTGGTGGTGTGTTGATTCACTGCTAGATTCAGTCAAACAAATCATTATTCACTGTTGCCTTGGTTTACCAGGTTCAGTGGGGTGCCAAGGTGGCACAGTGGATAGAGTGCTGGGTCTGAAGTCAAGAAGGCTCATCTTCCTGAGTTCAAATCTGTCCTCAGATACTTGCTAATTGTATGAGCCTGGGCAAGTCACTTAATTCTGTTTGCCTCAATTTCCTCATCTGTCAAATGAGCCGGAGAAGGAAATGGCAAACCATTTCATTATCTTTGCCAAGAAAACCCAAAATGGGATCAGGAAGAGTGGAACTTAACTGAAACAACTGAACAACAACCAGGTTTAGCTACTGGAAAACTCTACTATGAACTCCATTTCCTGGATATCTGGATATTCTGAGCTTCTGAGGTCATAGGCTAGTCCTATGGTGGCTAACCTATGGCACATGTTCCAAAAAGAGCACACAAAGCCCTTTATAGGCACGCTGTCATGTGCTAGAGTTTGTTACTAGAAGCCAGAGGTACTAAGGGTGGAGGTGTTCCCCTCCCCCTCTCCACAGTGCCTGAGGACATTCCTCACTTCACCTGTCCCTCTGCTCAACAGAGCACTTCCTACCTCCTGTCTGGGGTAATGGGGAGTGAGGCATGGCATGAGATCTGGCACTAGGTTTGCCATCACTGGTCTAATCCAATGGTATCAAAATCAAAATCAAAATCAAAAGAGATATGGGGCAAAGAAACCATTTATAAGGATACCTGCAGACCACATATTGACTTTGAAAACCACATATTAACATTTTATATTTTCTATTATATTTTTATTTATTTTGTTAAATGTTTACCAGTTGCATTTTAAGCTGGTTTAATGGATTCCTGGTGGACTAGAGTTTTACTGACTTCTTAGAGCTTTCATTTAAGAGAGATAAAGAATAAAACACATGAGGGAGAGAAAAACAGCAATGCCAAGCATTTTTAGTTTAATAAACTAGAGTTTGAGGCCCCTTTTTGACCTGGAGGACCACTGAAGTTTGTTGTCATCCTCACTTGAAAGCCACCAGGGAGGGAAAGAAGAAGGGATGGAGGGAGGACAGGGACAGAGACAGACAGAGAGAGAGAAAAAGAAGAGGGAGAGAAGAAGAAGAAAATACACCATTTTTCTATTTTTTTCCATTTGTAGATATACTTGGCTTTTTCACAGAAGGCAGTTAAAGTGCTTTTCTTCACCACATAGAAAGCTGGCAGGAAACAGTCACAGACCACCCTTGCTCTGGAGCTCTGAAGTAGAGGGCAGCAATTTCTTCCCTCCCCCATTATGCATAACCAGAAGGAAGCTCACCCCTATGTGAATTGGTAGAGCTCAATCCTGGGATATCCCAGAAAGATAAAACTTCTTCTGTTGGTAGGTTCCTCGTTGTTGTTCAGTCATTTCAGTTGTGTCAGACTCTTTGAGACCCCATTTCTTTCTGGAGTGGTTTGCCATTTCCTTCTCTAGTTCATTTTACAGATGAGGAAACTAAAACAAACAGGATTAAGTGATTTTCCTGGAGTCACATAGTAAGTGCGTGAGGCCAGATTTGAACTCAGGGAGATGAGTTTTCCTCAGTCTAGGCTGGGCACTCTATCCATTGCACCACCTAGATGCTCTAGGTTCCTTCTTATATGGAAATAAAAGTATGATACTGGAACTCAGGTATAATAATGCATATTGGTTCTGGAAAAATCTATTTTTACTCCACGGAAAATGCAACAGAGACAAAGAATCCTCAGGAGGCACATAATCAGATACAGAAACACACTAAGAGTACTCAAGTAATCTCCCCCCCAGCCCCCCCACCAACTGGTTTGAATTGTTATTAGGGCAACACTCAGATATTCTTAGAGTTGTTACTAGGACAAACAGTAAAGGTTCTTAAAAAAAAAAAAGACCAGGAGATTTGTCAATATCATGCCATTTCATGCATATAAAATTAAAGTGATATTATTTCATTTTTATGGTGCTTTTATGTATCATTTAGTTTTCACATTCATTTGTTTTGATCAAATCTCTTCTTATTGCTTTCTTGTTTGAGATGATTGCTTTAAAATTTTTTATTTAAATACAATAAATTCTGTTCCAGAATCTCATTTGAGTTCTGTTGAAATTGTCAGTTTTGTTTCTTATAAACAAAATATTGTAGGATTCTGTTTTCTAAGTCATGCTGCTACCATCATCTGTTTTATTCATCACATTCTTATTCATACTTATGATTGCTAATTGTTTAGTTACCTCTTCTACAATTGACTCTCTCAAGTTTATGTTTGTTTTGCTTGTGATTATTTCATCCCCAATTCTGCCCTCTTTTCTCCCCTCTATTTTTCATCTACTTCTTTGTTGAATTTTATGTATTTCCATAGCGAATTCCATGTTTCTGTTTAATTGTTCTTTGTTAGACTTTCATGAAATACTCATTTATGATTGTCTCCCCTCCTCTTTCTTCATGTCTTCCCTAATTTATCCCTTTTTTCACTTCCTTTTCTTTCCTCTCCTAAAATAAAAAAAAAATCACACCAAGTCCATGTGTTTTTATGTTATGAGGTATTATTAGAGAGAATAGAATTCTTAAAAGAAACTTGTTTTCTTATGAATTTTAGAATGTAAGGAAGATATCATAATTTGGCACCTTCCATTTGCCTACATATATTTACCTTTCTAGGTTTCTCTTGATCCCCATGTTTGCATTTCAAAGTTTCTGCTTAGTTTTAGTCTTTTCATTAGCAGTGATTAAAGATCCTCTATTCTATTAAAAAAAACAACAACTCCCAACGCAACTCTTACCTTCTGTGTTAGAATAGATAGTCAGTATTGGTTCCAAGGCAGAAGAGTAGCAAGGACCAGGCAATTGGGAGTAAGTGACTTGCCCAGTGTCATACACCTGAGTGTCAGAGGACAGGTTTGAACCCAGGACCTCCTGATTCCAGCCTGGTTTATACTACCTAGTTGCCCCTCCTCTATTCTATTAAAACTACATTTTCCTCAGTCAGATTCTTTAGTCTAAATTATTCTTTATTGTAAGCTTTATCTTTTGATTTTCGAAATACTACATTCCATTTTTTTCCTCTTCTTTAGTTTAGTTACACCAGTCTTTTGTGATCCTAACTATAGTCCTGTAGCATTTGAATTCTTTTTTTTTTAAACTTTTTTTTTGTATATTTTCCTTCATATGGAAGTTTTAAATGTTAGCTATGGATTTCTTCAGAGTTTTTAGCTTGGTTTTTCTTTCAGGTGATCAGTAAATTAATTTTATTTTTACTTTGTCTTCAAGTTCTAAAAGATATGAGTGGTTTTCCATTATGATTTTTTCAAAACATGGTATGGGCTTTTTTGTTTGATCATGATTTGCAGGGATTCCAGTGACTATTAAATTGTAACTATTAAATTCTCTCTCCTGGTCGTGAGTTCAATTTCAGTTTTGAAAAATAGCAGCTACCTTACAAAAATCTAGTTTTTAATGTTTTGATTTGCACAATCTCTTGTCACTTGTAATTATTGAATTTTAATTAGCCCATTGTATTTTTCAGGTATATTTTATTTGGGCATTCCATTATATGTTTTAAACTATTTAATCTCCTTCCATTTGGCCCAATTCCACCCCATTTCAGCTTTGAATTAATTTCTAATTTCACTTTGTATTGTTTGTTTCATTTTTTGGTCCCCTGTATAGTGCTTGTGATCAAGCCATTTTTCCTCCCTAATATTTGATATGGAGCCACTCTCTTTTTATGAATTTACCTGTTGGGCTTCTCTTAAACCAAAATATTTCTTTATTGTGTTTAGTGAGGTTCCCCCCTCATTTATTTACTTTTTCCCTAGTGCAGTAACTTTTCCCCTTTCCAGTTTATTGAAATTTGGACTTACTTCCTGGAATACTGGTAGATTCTAGCCATCTTTCCTTTTCTTTCCTTCCTACCTCCCACCCCTTCTGTTCTAGATTATATAGTCATGTTTACTTTGTATAGGAGATGGGGAGGAGTTCTTTATTGCTGTTTTGCCTAGGATCCTCTTCAGATCTCTGCTGAAGTATATAAGAGTTGATGTCTTCTACATCCCTTCATATTGTCATCTTGATGAATTCAATGACCACTTCCCAGGGTGGTGTGGTGGAACAAGTCATGCATATTGACCTCTGATCATCCAAATGCTCTTACCTTAAGGTGGGGGTAGAATGAGTAGCATGTCTTCTTCATTTGGCTAGAAGAGAGGGAGGATGCTTTCCTTCAGGCTTCCCATGAGGAAGTGTGTTCACTCTAACACAGCAGCTTACCCCACACCACTGGGATGAAGCCACCGGTACCAGTCCCCATTTTCTACCCTTGAGGTTTATGCTTGGCAAATGGCTGGAATTTTCTGTCTGTTCAATGGAGAAAAAGTTCCCCAGTGCTCTATTTCTACTTCCAACTCAAATTCCTGAGAAATAGCTTTATTTTTGACTCTAGTCTTTAGAGATTTCTCTAGCAGGGGGTGAGAGAAGAGAGGGAATCTAAAAATGTCCAGAATACAAACATGAAACAAGTATGGAGCAGGCAGTTTTATTCTCTCACACATGAAAAAAGGGAAATGCTAAGCAAAAAGGAATCATAATGATTATAATTAGTCAAATGTTAATATTTAATCTTGATGACACATTTGAAATAGGGCTGGTCATTAGTTATTTTATATTTCACAACTAATTATATAGTCTGATCAAACCGCAAGTGGGATCTTCTGCCCAGTGGTTGCTTTCTCTGTGGGACATTCTTTTCATCTTGGCCTGTCTACCATTTCCTCTACCAATGGCTGATGTCACTATTTTTGTTGCCTTTGCTGCAATAGAAAATTGGGTACAAATCTACCTTTGAAGATCTCAAAAGGTGCTCTGCCAAAGGCAAGAAGAGGCACAGACTGGGGGTGGGGGTGGCTCCAAATTACGAATTCTGAATGTTAGGCTAGTGGAAGTAAAAGGCATTTTCCCACTGATCCTCTGACCCTCCAGAGTTCAGGGAGATTTTCCTAAACCTCAGTACTGGCAGAAAGGAGAAGGCTGAGGGGCCGAGCTTGTCCCTTTATTATAGACATGGAATTTGGACTCAGCAAATAACTAAAAGTGTCCCCATGACAGACAAGAAGGACATCTGCCTTGCTGTGAAGTTGAAGGCAAGGACATTTCCATTGCTACCCAAAGAGGACTTCAAGTGGAAACTGAATAACCATTTTTCAATTATGTTGTGGGAGATTATTGTTCAGCCATAAATTGAACTAGGTGATTCCAAAGCTTCTTCCAGCACTTGAAATTCTAGGAAAAGGGGCTGTAATTGAGTATCAAGTTATGAATGGTACTGCAATTTCTTCCCAGGGGGCAAATATTATAGAGTTGAACTCTTCTGCCATGTGGCACATTGTGACATCATCATCATCATCTCTCATGCTCCTGACTCCAAAAACTATGAGCCTTTTCCCAAATTCACAGTTAAACACTTGTTCCACTATATTATTGGCTGGGGTAACAGATTGTGTTTACATACCAGGAATGGTGTTTGGAGGGAGTGCCTTTAAAGAATGTACATTTGGCCAAATAACCCTCCGAGAAAACCTAGTTCTGAGACTGCCAAAAATAAATATTTTGAGTTCACATAACAACAACAAAAAAAGGTTTGGTTTGTTCTCCACCTTCTGCCCCCAAATTAAGTGAGTACAGAATGTGGAGTTGAAACGACTCCCTAAGGATCAGATATGAAATTAGAAATATTTTGCTTTCTTCTGTTTTATGTATTGACATATTTTTAAAAAATGCTATCCCTATTACACTCTTGCCAAGTGTGAGTTTATATAATTAAATCGCTTGAGACAATGAGTTTCTAATTTTTTATTTTCACATTGGATGGGGTGGCTCCTCGGAGATCTGCCCAAGGCTCTCCGTATTCCCTATTTAACCTATTTACTCCACCCTCATTACTACCAAGGGAGTATACTAAGAACTGGGAAAGACTTGAGAAATCAACTAACTAGCCATATCTACTTGTTTTTTTTTAATTTACATTTTTCAATTAATAAGAATTAATTTTCTCTCCCTCTCACATTCATTTCCTATTGAAAATAAAAGCAAAACAAAACTCTTATAACAAATATGCAAGATCAAACAAGATGTTCTTACATTAGCCATATCCCCAAAACATATTTATCATTTTGTACCCTGAGCCCTTCACCTTTCTACCAGGAGAATATCATGATTTATCTTTGGAACTCTGGAATTTTAGTTCCTCATTTCATTGATTAGAGTTCTTAAATCTTTCAAATTGTCTATAATGTTGCTATCATCAAATTGTTCTCCTAGTTCTGTTCACTTCACTTTGCATCAGTTCATATGATTTTTTCCAGGCTTCTCTGAATCCATCCCATTCATCATTTCTTACAACTTGATAGTAATTCATTACATTCATATACTATAATTTTTTTCAGCCATTCCCCAAATGATGAGCACTCCTTTAGTTTTCAGTTTTGGGGGGCATAAAAAGAGCTGCTATATATTTTTGTACACATGGGTCCTTTTGCAGGGTATGCCAGAGTTGAGACAAACTGACTTTTGAGGTGCCAGGAGTATTAGGAGATATAGGGGTCATATGAGTTTTGATCTTTTGAAACCTCTTTCCTTTCTGGAATACAAAGCCATAATTTAATAACCTAGTTATATAGGTTGGCAGTCTTCTTTGGAAAGAGAGCACTGCTTGATTTGTAGACTTTATTAACTTCTCTCTGTATTTCTCTCCTCTCCTGATATCTGTTCTCTTCTTCTTCCTTCCTTCCTTCCTTCCTTCCTTCCTTCCTTCCTTCCTTCCTTCCTTCCTTCCTTCCTTCCTTCCTTCCTTCCTTCCTTCCTTCCTTCCCTCCTCCTTCCATCCCTTCTTCCTTTCTCACTTCCCTCTCTGGAATATTTTGGAATTCAATAACCATTTGGAGTTTATTCACAAGAATTTAAGAATAATAATCATGGGGATGTAAATTTAATTTTAAAAGGATTTCTTTAGGCACAGAATTAATAGTAGAAGAATAAACAACTGAGAATGTTACCTCCAGAAAGTAAACAGAAACATAAAACATGAATGACTTAATTTATATGAATATGTTGGCCTCTGTGGAGATCTTGGGGATTCCAGGATTGTGACCAAGGGGTAGGATAGTGTGAAGAGAGGAGAGACTCCCACACTCTGCAGGCTTATACCAATCTAGCTTTATCCCACCATGTTACTCTATCAACAGGCTTTAGGCTACTACTTCCACCTAAGCTAGAAGTAGTCCCTAATTTATTTCTTTTACTATGGGAACTAAGCTTGACACATGCTTGGAATCAAACAGTCAACACACATAGTTTTGTCTAGAGCGTGGCCTCAGGAGCCTGGGAGGAGAATTCTCTTTGTTTTCCATATCTTTCTACAGGATATGTTGCTCTCTTCTCTGCACTTGTGTCCTCTTTGTGAACTTACAGGATAGAGGAGGGAAAGTTTGGGGGTATTTAACCCCTTGGTCCCCCACAGACCTCCATGTCATTTTCCTATGTGCCCCAGGGAAGAGTTGGGACATTAGTGGATTGGATCTGTTATATAGATATGAAAAAAAGTAAGTAAAACATTTAGGAGATCTGTGATTCCACTTGAGCAATATCTTCTTTTAATTTATATATGGAAATGCTTATTTTATTTGGATTTGTAAATATTTGAAATGATAATAATAAACAAATTTACAGAAAAAAGGACAATGTAGAGTGGCATAGGAAAAAATGGCAGGAAATATGACTATGAAAAGCTATCAGTGATCAAGACAGCAATCATTTGGGGAAAGTGTGATAATGAGAACATCTGAGAAAGTATCTTCAGGGAAGGAGACTGTATAGTTAGAAATTCTTGAACCATCGAAGGTGATGGACTTCTCCATTAGTGGCAATGCAATGTCCCTGAACAATCTGCAGGGATCTAAAAAATACTACCCACAAGCAGAGGATAAACTGTGGGAGTAAAAATACCGATGAAAAGCAACTGCCTGACTACAGGGGTGGAGGGGATATGACTGAGGAGAGACTCTAAATGAACACTCTAGAGCAAATGCCAACAATAGGGAAATGGGTTCGAGTCAAGAACACATGTGATACCCAGTGGATCCCATAGTCAGTGACTATGGGATAGGTGGGGGATGGGGGTGGGGGAGAAAATGATCTTTGTCTCCAATGAATAATGTTTGGAAATGACCAAATAAAATAATGTTTAAAAAAAAAAAAAGAAATTCTTGAACTCCTAAAATTACATTACCCAAAATTTCTTTCTGTATTTCCTAGAATCCTTTTCCTTTTTTCCTGTGTCCTCCTGTTTGTGGGATTGTATTTAAGTTTGCTGTGACTCCTCCCATGCTCTTTTTTACTCAAGACTGGGCTGGGCTCAGTTAGTTCTTTTATTTTAGTTATTATTAATAAAACTTTATAAAAATATAATATTTATTGAATATTAATTTTAATCTCCACAAAACTCATTTGCCAGTATAACTGAAAGAGAAGGCAAAATGCTAGACATAAAGTCTCTGTAAACATTTAATGAAGGCTGGTGTCTAGGAAAAAAGGTCAACTGGGACTTTGAAGTATGGAAAGGGACATCTAGGTGGCTGAATAGAGAGCCACCTGGGGTTCGGGTTCAAATGTAACTTCAGACACTTCCTAGGTGTGGCCTTGGGCAAGTCATTTAAACTCAGTTGTTTAGCCCTTACCTTTCTTTTGCTTTGGAACTGATACTTAGTATAAATGCTAAGACAGAAGGTAAAGGTTAAAAAAAAAAAGAAAGATGGATAGATATTAGATGTTGCCTATGTTAGAATCTGTTCCCAGAAGGTTAGACTCTGTGTCCAAGCTCATCATGGGCATTGATTTATCTGGACAGCTCTTGTACTCCTAAAAAGGAAGTTTTCAAAATTTGAACCACATAACATTTTACCTCTTGTTTGATTAATTTGAATATATTGGTACAACCTCAAGAGCAGCCCTGACTTCTTCCTCTGTTGAAATCATCTCTATGTTTGTTTGCCATCCTGTACTAGAGTTAGATGGAGAGGAAATGAATTGAAAAATTTTGGGACTTTTGCCATGGGACATCTACTTTTTCTTTCAGTGCAAGGAAGGAAAAGTATCCTCTTTAAATTGGTGTAGGATTTTCACAAGTAAGAGTAAATGGGTGTTGTCCTTCCTATTTCCTGATCCCTGGAATCAACTTGACCAAAAGTAGGACCAAATTGATAATCTGCTTTCTTAAGCTCTATTTTATAAAAATAATTCTCTGGTTTGAAGGAAGCTAAATGAGACGGCATGACTTGCTTAAGACCAAACTACTACCTTTGGCTATTTGTGGCGTTATAAATCTATTCAAATCCTTGATCAGTAATGAATAGTGAGTCTGTCTCTCTGGTTTGTTTACATATACACTCAACCTTCTGAGCTTTAGCCCATTTGAATCACCTTCCTGAGAACTAACCAGTTATTCCACTGAGAATGGAAAACTAGCGCCAAAGATTAAAAAGAATAATAACATACAATTCTGCCTTTCAGAAGAGCCTCTAAACTTGGGAGATCCAATTCCTTTTCTTTCTCTAGTTCCTTGAAAATTGTAGGGTGTCTCGAGGAGAACATTTGTGTTCAAAAGATGAAACAATGGGCTGAAAAAACAACAGCCCCTTCCCTCAATCTATTAAAAAGTTCTTTTTCTAAATTTTGGAAAGTGTCATCAAATTATTTCTTTCAGCTAGAAAAAGGGATAAAGCATTCATTAGACATTTTCTATGTTCTATTCTTCCAGTACTTTCTATGGGGCAGCTGGGTGGTGCAGTGGATAAGAACACTGGACTTGGAATCAGGAATCTTCTTCAGTTTAAATCCAGACCCAAACACTTACTAGCTGTGTGACCCTCTGTGCCTTAGTTCCTCATCTGTAAAATGAGCTGGAGCAGGAAATGGCAAATCACTCTAGTATCTGTGCCAAGAAAACCCCAAACGGGATCATGAAAATTCAGATGCAATTAAAAAATGACTGAAAAAAAAATTCCAACCAGGATGTTAAAACCTGGTTATAGATATACAAGCAAGCAAGACAGTCTCCTGTCCTCAGGGACCTTATATTCTAATTAAAGAAGACAGTACATGAAGGGGAGCTGGAAAGTGGGAATATGCACCATCAGGGTGTCTGGGAAGTGGCTTATAGGTCGAGGTCCAGGCAAGATAAGGTAAAAATTCACTTATAGAATTTTGTATTCCAGGAACTGGGCAAAATTCCAGGGGTAAAATTAAGCTCCTTCATAGCAGTATCAGTAACAATTTTTTTTCCAATACTGCTCATAATATAGGGGGGAAATAATTAATGCTGAACTCTATATTCGACCCAGTCTATCAGAAACAAATTTTTATCAATTTATCATTATTCTAAATTCAAACATTTGTTCTGCTTGAGTCTTAGCTGAGAACAAAACCTTTAACTAGAATAATTTAGAAAGAAGTTTATAAAGTCATTCAGCAGGGGAGAGAGCCAGAAAAAGGGGTGTCCCACTGCTCATGAATGTATGTAAGTGACAGATTATGTAGGATTCTGACAAAGGAGCAAGGAAACTGCATCTGATTAGACAACAGGGAGACAGTTTCCAGATAAGATACGTGTTGTTTGAGATGTTTAATGGAAAAAAATCACATTCCTCATGTTAGTGTTCATATCTGACAGGGTTTCTGGGTCAGCATAAACTAGGTCCTGAGTTAAGCATTAAACAAATCTGGTATCTAAGCAACAGGACTAGTTTCCCATCCTTGAAAGGCTAGGTTCAAACAGTACCATGAAGTTTTCCTGCAAGAGAAAAACATCCAAACTGTTGAAGTCTTGATAGAACTTTGGACATATCTCTCTCCAAGACATTCTGAAGTAGCATCTATAGGAGTTTTGAACATAGGAAAAATTCACAACATTACAAAACACAATTATATATGAACTAGGGTCAGAGACAAGTTAACATTCTGCTTCATAGGTCTAGAACCAGTCATTTAACTTTCAGGTCTATTCTTTAGGAGCAATTGAAGAATCAATTTCCTAAAATTACTAAATACCTCTATAGTCACTCCCTTTGGGGTTGCTTTCTTCCAGTAGACATCTTCCTTCTCTTTCCCTAAATCTCTTCATATAGGATCAATCAAAGGCCTGTGGACTTTGACCTTTGCCTTGATTATTACACTAATTATTTTATGAGAGGGATCTTTCCTAGGATGATCAGAGAGAAGGGAGCAGGACATTTATCTCAGAAATGATATTTAAAGAAAGATTGATAAAACTTTTCTGTCAGATTAATCTTAAAGGCTTCAGTCTAGCATAACTTGAAAATGCTTTTTAATTTTCTAAAGGGGAACTTTGCTTAAAGCACTTGGCACTAATAAAAAGTTCCTTTAAATTTTCAACTTTTTAAAATGCAATTCCCTTTTTTCTTTGCTTTCTGTTTACTTTTAATTTTTATTGGTTCTTCAGAAATCATAGAGGGATTTTTTTAAAATATGAAAGGCTTACTAGTTAAAGATGTTGTTGGTACTTGGATATATATATATATATTTAATGTCATTTTCAATATATCTTTTGTATATATATATTACTTTTTAAACCTATGGTCTTTTTAATCTGCCTTGTTTTTGTGGTGCTTTTTATAAAAGACATAAAATTTTGTCATCATCTTTTTGAATATATTCATTTTGCTAAAAAACTTAAATAGTGGTTTAATAAATGCTTTTTGTTCTTCCTCTGAGTGCAAACTTATCTGAAGCATAAAACTATGTTCATAAAATTCTAGGACTTCACTAGATGGGACAATGAATAGAATGCCAGGCCTGAAATTCTAGAGGGTCTGAAATCTGGAAGACTGGAGATAAAATCTGGCCTCAGACAATTGCTAGCTGTGTGATCCTAGGCAAGTCATTTCTTATTGTTGTTCATCCTTTGTTTTTGAAGAGGATCAATGACATCATGGGGGTAATATTTTGACTTGCATCTGAGCTGGATTTAAGTGGGGTAGAGTTGCACAGTCATCAGTTTCACTTTCTTCTAGTCATCAAATTTCAGTGGTAAGACAAAAGTCAAGATGACAGGTGATGCATAAAAATGCTCTAATTGCTCTTGATTAAAGAAATGCAAATTAAAACGACTCTTAGGTCCCAGCTCATACCAATTAGATTGGTAGTATGACAGAAAAGAATAATAATAAATAATAATAATAAATGCTGAAGGGGATGTAGGAAAATTGTGCCACTGGTGCACTGCCAGTGGAGTTGTGAGTTGATCCTATCATTCTGGAGAACAGTTTGTAACCATTCCCAAGGTGTTGGTTTAAAGGTGTTTAAAACTGTATATACCCTTTGATCCAGTAATACCACTACTAGTTCTATATCCCAAAGAAATTTTTTAAAGGTAGAAAAGGACCTGTTTGCACAAAAAATATTTATAATAGCTCTTTGTGGTGGCAAAGAATAGGAAACTGAGGTAATGTCCATTAATTGGAAAATGACTGACCACATGGTATATGATTATAATGGAATACTATTGTGCTATAAAAATGATGAGAAGACCTATATGAACTGATGCAAAAGTGAAGTGAGCAGAACTAGGAGAACACTGTACACAGTAAAAGCAATATCATATGGTGAATATTTATGACTGACTTAGCTTTTCTTTGCAATACAGTGATCCAAGATAACCTTCAAGGACTCATGAAGAAAAATACTATCTACCTCGAGAAAGGACTGATGGAGTCTGGATGCTGATCAAGACATACTTATACTATATTTCACTTTTTTCCTTCATTTTTTGTTTGTTCTTTTCATAAAATGACTAATATGGAAAGATGTTTTATACTATTATCCATCTAAAATCTTTTTCAGATTGCTCTCAGGGAGGAATGAGTGTAGGGAAGGTGAAAACTTGGTTCAAACTTTTAAAAAAAGGTTACAAATTATTTTTTCATGTGATTGAGGAAAAAATAAAATATTATTATGAATTTTAAAGTGACTGGTAATGTATCAATGCAGTGGATGAGCTTGTTCTCTGATTTCTGACCAAGGTCTAAGCATTTTGTAATACCTGATTCATCTGCCTTCATGACCACTGGAATGAATTTATTCATCCACCCATTTAGCAAGGAGAATTTTTTACATGATTGTTGATGTCCCCCTAACTCATCACCTGATTTGAGGTCTGTCAGTTAACCTCAGTCTGCTTGCTTGCCAAGATGATCTTACTGGGGTATAGTTGCTGAACATGCTAAAACTTCTTGGAGTCACAGGTGAGAGTTGGGTAAAAAAAATGGACACCAAAGATGGATAAGCAGCCTTGAAAGGGCTTAGAAAGCCCTCACACCAGAGGTTTTAGTCTTCCTAGAATACCTCATGTAGTTAAGTCACTTAACTACAAATGACTTCATTGCCTCAGTTTCCTCTGTAAAATGACAACGTAATAGCACCTACCTCCCAAAATTGTTATGAGGATCAAATAACATAATAATTATAAAGCATTTAGCAAAGTGTCTGGCAATTAGTAAGTACTATAAATGTTAACTATCATCATCGTCATTATTATTTGCTAATCAGTAGAAAGGGACATTATTATGTTTTAATATGTTATACTAAACAGCTTACTACCACACCCTCTATGTATACTTCTTCTAACTACTATGATAATGAAAACAAATTTCAAGAGTTATAGATATCATCATAGAAACGATTTGACTTTATTGAAGCCCTTAAATTTTTTCTCTTTATTTACCTTTTTATGCTTTTCTTGGATTTTGTATTTGGACATCAGATTTTCTCTTTAATTTTCTGCTCTTTTCTTCAGGAATGCTTGGAAATCTGTTTTATTAAATGACAATACTTTCCAATGAAAGAATATAGTCAGTTTTGATGGGTAGGTGATTCTAGGTAACAATCCCAGTTCCCTTGCTTTCTGGAATATCATAGTCTAATTCTTCTAGTCCTTCAATGTGGAAGCTACCAGATTTCCTATAAACCTGACTAGGGCTCCATGATATTTGAATTGTTTTTTCTAGCTGCTTGCAGTATTTTCTCCTTGATTTGGGAGCTCTTGAAATTGACTATAACATTCCTGGAAGTTGTCATTTGGGGATTTATTGCAGGAGGTGATCTATGGATTATTTCAATTTCTATTTTAACCTCTGGTTCAAGAATAACAGGGCAGTTTACTTAGATAATTTCTTGTAATATGATGTCTAGGATTTTTTTGGGGGGGGGCATGACTTTCAGATAGTACAGTAATTTTTAAATGGTCTCTCTTGGATCTATTTTCTAAGTCATTTGCTTGTTCATTGAAATATTTCATATTTTCTTCTATTTTTTCATCCTTTTGATTTTCTTTTATTGTTTCTTGATATCTTATGAAGCCATTAGCTTCTATTTGCCCAATTCTAATTTTTAAACATTAAATTTCTTCCATGACCCTTTGATTCTCCTTTTCCATTTGGTCCATTTACATGGCACTCTTTTTTTTCCATTGGAATTTTGCCTTTTTCTAGTAGGTCAATTCTATTTTTTTAAAAATGATTTTCTTCACTGGATTTTTTTGCCTCTATTTCCAGTTGACCAATTTTGCTTTTTAAACTGTTATTTCCTTTTTGCATTACTTCCATTTCCCCATTTTTCTTCCTATTTTCTTTGTAATTTGATTTTTGAATTCCATTTTGAGTTCTTCCAGAGCTTGAGACCAATTACCATTTTTCTTTGAAGTTTTGCATGTGGTTGCTGGAATATTACCATCCTCTGTTGGTTCTGTGCTTTGTTCTTTGTCCCCATAGAAATTTTTTGAGGGGTAAATATTTCTTTTGCTATTTGCTGATTTTCCCAGCCTTTTTTTTCTTATGGACTGGGAATTCTGAAAGCTACTGATTCTGTATCCTTTGCTACTGGCTTGCAGGGCTTTACACTGTGAGCTATTTTGCACTGGGTCTAGGTCTTTACCACATCAATGCAGACTTTGAAAGGGCCCAGTGCGATGAACCTCTGGACCTCACTGTAGGCTGATACCAGGGCCTGGGACTTCAAGAGGTGGGTCTTAGGTGCTCTTTTGTTGATGTAGTCCATATCCTAAGATCCTGAAGTTGCTATGCCCAGGCATGGAACCTGGCACAGTAGGTTGGGGGAAGTCAAATCTCTCAGTCAAAATGTGTTTAGTGGGAAATCCCCCTCACTCCAGCTTACTATTGGTTTTTGACTCCTGCCATTTGAGGTGCTTGTTATTGGTTTGGATTGGTTTGGAAGGATTATCTATCTTTTGCTGCTACTGATCTGCCATCTTGGCTCTGCCTCTGACACATTATTTTTGTAATTGTTTTTGCTGTTCAGTCATTTATTCATGTCCCTCTTTTTGTGACCTCATGGACCACCAGGCTCTTCTCTTCTGAATTATCCTCAGAAGTGTCTACAACCTCCTATTCATTGCTATTCATTGCTTCTATGACACTATCTATCTATTTCATCCTTTGTCATTCCCTTTTTCTTTTGCTTTCAATGTTTTCCAACATCTTGGTCTTTCCAATAAGTTGTGTCTTTTCTCATTATAGAGACATAGTATTTAAGCTTAACCTTCAATATTCAACTGTCTGAATTATTTTCTTTAAGTATTGACTGATTTGATCTTCTTACTGTCCAAGGGGCTCTCAAAAGTCTCCTCCACTACAATAATTCAAAAGCATTTATTCTGTAGCTCCCAGCTTTCCAGTCCTTACAGTTATACATTGCTACTGGAAAAACCATAGCTTTGGCTGTTCAAACCTTTGTCAACAACTTGTTATCTCCTCTTTTTTAGTATGGCTGTCCAATTTTGCCATAGCTTTCTTTCCTTTTCCTTTTAAAAAAAAAGTTAATTTCATCACTGCAATCACCTTTGGCAGTGATTTTATGCCCAAGAATATATCACTGCTTCCATTTCTTCTCCCTTTATTTGCCAGGAAATGATGGGACCAGGTGTTCTGATCTTAGTATATTTTATGTTATGCTTCAAGCCAGCTTTTATACTCTCCTCTTTTATCCTCATAAAAAGGCTTCTTAATTCTTCTTCATTCTCTTCCATCAGAATGGCATCATCTATACATCTGAGATTGTTAATGTTTCTCCTGGAAATCTTAATCCTATCTATTGATTCATCCAGCCTGGCATTTCTCATGATGTCTTTTGCATACAGGTTAAATAGAAAAGGTGATAATATACAGACTTGTCATGCTTTTTTCTCCAATCTTAAACTAGTCAGGTGTTCCATATTTGGTTCTATTGTTTCTTGACTCACAAGTTTCTCAGGAGACAAGCAAGATGGTTTGGTACACTTATTTTTTGAGAACTTGCTACATTTTGTTGTGATCAACACAGCCAAAGGCTTTAGAGTGGTCAATAAAACAGAGGTAGATGTTTTTCTGGAAATCCTTTCCTTTATCCATAATCTAGTCAACATTGGCAATTTGGTCTCTAGTTCCTCTGCCTCTTTGAAAACCAGCAGTATAAAATATGAATTTTTCTGCCTTTATAGACATGGCAAAACAATGAGATGGCAAGAGATATTCCAAACAGTATGCCAAATAAAATCATAAGATTGAGGGCATCATCATAAATTGGGGTATCAAAACAATAGTACAGGTGGAGACCAAAGCCAGTGTTCAAATATACTTGAGGCTTCAGCCCCTTAATCTTTTCAATGGAATTTTCAGAAAGCTCTATTAGTTAATAAAGTTGAATAGGAAGAGAAGGAAAATAAAGGGAACGAACATCTTTTAAATTCATACTATGTGCTATGCTATAAAATATTATTTCAGTTGATATGGGATCAAAGCAGTACAATTTAAAGGTAATTAGAACTTAAAAGTCACTAGCATCTAGTCGAATTCCCTTACCTATTACAAAACAGAAAATTTTAATCTATATATTGATTGCTCCCACCTCATGAATATTCTTTCTGTTCTTTGGGAAACTCAGCACATTTTTTATGCTATAATTACATTCTTGTCCCAAATTTTTGTATACATGACAAATGGATGATAATAAAAGTGAGAAAGTCCCAGATTCCTATGTGCATAAAACAAGTCAACCAGGAGGAGAAATAGAAACAAAAATAATACTAGAAATGTGCTTACTACTAATATTTAAAGAATAAAAATTGCTTTTGGTGTGATTATAGAAAGACAATAAAACTGACTAATTCATTGAAAAGCAAAATCTTCCAGATTCTCAAAGGAAACAACTAGAATCCTTGTAAAGTAAAACATACAATTATATGTTCTTTAAATACACAAATGCATAAAAAGGAAAAACCACCTTATTATATGCATTATTGAGAAAAAGAAAACCACTTACCACATGAAAAAGTCAGTTGGTTGGTGATGTATGCATCAATCCAGCTAATATGAATTTCCAATTAATGACTGTACCAACAACAACATTATGGGTTAGAAAAACTGGAAGTCAAACCAATTCAAACAAACTTTGAGTTGTCAAAAAATAAGGACTAATCAAAAAAGAAAATGAAACAAATTGTATCAAATCCAGTAATAATTACAAGCGATGAAGATTTAACTTAAGGAAGATTAGGTTGCAAATTGAGAACAGAACACACTCAACCAATAAAAGGCAGATGTATTAATTTAAACATGAAAATAACTACATGGAAACTTTAGACTAGGAATTGATGATGAATTACTGAATATACTGTTTTGGTTGGTTCAAACCAACTACCCACAGAGAAGAGAATCATACACCAATACTTGCTGAATAGTCTTACCAAGAGTAGAAAATTCATCTTCAAGAGTAGCCAACTACAAACAGGTTATCACTGGCAGCTTCAATATAAAGAAAAGTAGATAGGGCAGGTAGGTGACTCAGTGGATAGAGAGCCAGCGGTTGGAGAGAGGAGGCCTTGGGTTCAAATTTGTCCTGAGATACTTCTTAGATATGTGACCCTGGGCAAGTCACTTAACTTCAATTGTCTATCCCTTACTGCTTTTCTGTCTTGGACTCGATACTTAGTATTAATTCTAAGAATAGATATAAGGGTTTTAAAAAACACTGCAGACTACTTCTTAAAAATGCTTGAAGGAGTGGAGATGTCTGCATGGGATAGCATGAATGCCATTTCCTAAAAGACTTCAAGATGAAAAGTATAACACTAAATTCTAATTTAAATTATTTAATTATAAATATCAAATCAACCTTACTTTATCTGTTTCAGTCTAGGTGACACCTGGATACAACTATTTAGGACCAAGAAATAGAGACAACTCAAAAGAACTAACCAATCCATCTGTTGCTGTTGCTGCTACACAGTATTTCTCTCTCTCTCTCTGTTTCTCTCCATCTCTCTCTCTTTGTCTCTCTCTGTTTCTCTGTCTTTCTATGTCTTTCACACACAACTCTATATATTATTATTGTTGAGTGTTGTTCAGTCATATCTGACTCTGTGGATCCATTTGCATCTTCTTGGCATAGATACTGGAGTGGTTTGCTATTTCTTTCTCCAGTTCATTTTTACAAATGAGGAAATTAAAGCAAAAAGGGTTAAAGTGACTTGCCTAGGATTACAAAGCCAATATATGTCTTAGGCAGGATTTGAACTCAGGATAACGAATCTTCCTGACTCTGGGCCCAGTGCTTTATCCACTGTACCACTTAATTGCCATATCTGCAAATGCATACATTAGATAAATTATATAAATGAATGATATAGATTTAATAATAAAGTACAAATTCCTATAATTTTCATAACCATACTGATGACCAACTGATAAAAGACAGAAAAAAGCTGAAAACTGGGGTGGCAAAACACAGAGTAAAAAGAGCTCTATTGCCATCAATTCCAATACCAATAAAATTAAATAAATAAAGAACACAACAAAAAAACTAACTTTGGTTATCTTAAGAAAGTATGACAGGAAGAAAGATTCTTGAAGACACTCTCCATGACATTTTTATCAACTAAATAAGAAAGACTTCAGCAACAGTATCAAGAAGATCTAGTAGGTATCCAGAAATCTTATGCTTAGAAATCACAACAGATTAAAAAATCCCAACTATGGCAAGAACAATAACATTACACAAAATAAAACTTATTATATTTCTGACAAAAAATAACTAGTTATTGATGTAATAGTCATTTCATATTTAGCTCTCTCTATTTTATCTTATCATTGAGAATAAGAGTAAAAGTAAAAATTGTCATCTTATTAGATGTGGGAAAAATGGTGAAAACACTAAAAATCTTTATAAAACTCCACCCTTGACCCATCCTGACCTGTTCTTAGCTCTGAAAAATGAGAAATGGACACAAAAAGGATATTGCCTCAGAATTTCACCATTTCTTGGTAAGGTGTGACCAGTGGAAAAATATACAGGTGAAAATTCAGAATAGGATACAGATGCAAACAGGATGTTTTTGCAATTCTCTTATACAAAAATTACCATATAAAATTAAAAAAACAAACTATAAGTAATGGAATTTATGGTTTTACGAAAGCTCTTTTAAAAATTCTTATTTGTGAAACTGGAAAACGAGGGGATGCCCATCAATTGGGGAATGGCTGAGCAAATTGTGGTATATGTTGGTGATGGAATACTATTGTGCTAAAAGGAATAATAAAGTGGAGGAATTCCATGGAGACTGGAACAACCTCCAGGAAGTGATGCAGAGCGAGAGGAGCAGAACCAGGAGAACATTGTACACAGAGACTAATACACTGAGGTATAATCGTATGTAATGGACTTCTCCATTGGTAGTGGTGTAATGTCCCTGAACAATCTGCAGGGATATAGGAGAAAAAACACTATTCATAAGCAAAGGATAAACTATGGAAATAGAAACACCGAGGAAAAGCAACTGCCTGACGACAGCGGTTGAGGGGACATGACAGAGGAGAGACTCTAAACGAACACTCTAATGCAAATATTAACAACATGGAAATGGGTTCGAATAAAGAACACATGTAACACCCAGTGAAATCATGCGTCGGCTATGGGGGGTGGGGGGGTGGAAAAGAAAATGATCTTTGTCTTTAATGAATAATGCTTGGAAATGATCAAATAAAATATTATTTAAAAAAATTCTTATTTGTGTATTTCAATGTTTTTGTTCATGGTTACTAAGTTTGAGAAAAAAATTTAAATGAGGTAAAACAGTCACCACTATGAAGACGGTGAAAGAGCCCAGAAACGCTTTAGCCAGAAAATGCTTAAAATGCTTGCCAAGCAGAAAAATGTGACAGCCAAATGAAACTCTAAAGCAGAGTACAAGCTCATTCACAAAATATTACATAGGCAAATGATGGAAGATCATGAGGACCTCACCAAGTGGCAAAAAAAAAGCAATAGAGAGAGAAAGCAGTCAGAGTGCAAATTAGTCTGAGACCAGTTAAATCGGATTTTAAACTTATATAGAGATTAGTGGAAACTACTCAGTGGAGACCTTAGGCTAGCTGTATGCTCTATATCCTTATCTTGGAATTGTGTACCTGGTTCACTGCTAAAGGATCCTGACCTCTGTTCAAAAGAATGGGTTTCCCACTCCCTAATTCACTGGAATTCATACGTACTCTAGGGATGAGTCTATTTTTGACTCTACTTTTGGGTTTCTTCAAAAGGGTGGAAAGTAAAAAAGGTACTCAATGTACAAACATCGATTGAATACAGGACATGTAATTTATTCCTACTTTAACAAAGCAATGATGAGCCAAGGGAGTTACAGAGTGCTTGGCAGAATCCCTAACAGAATTCATTTCACTAATGACTTCTAGCACAATTAGTTAAATCAATATTTAAATCTCATTAAGAAGTAAAATAGTTCCTGTAAGACTGCTACTTTGTCAGTTAACATTTTATCTCTTCACTGGACATTGTTAAGATCCAGTAGCCCAGTTTGATTTTTTTTTTCTTTTCAATACTAACAATTTTCTTGTTGAAAGTGCAATTTTACTACTGTTGCTGCAATACAATGGCTTTAGTAAATGTCAACCATTTTGTCAGACTACTGAAAGCACAGGCTTACTATAAGAGAAGAAAAAAAGTCAAAGAGATAGGCAAAGGCAGACTAGATATCTGGCACAGGCTCAGGTGGTTAAGTTCTTCAACCCTAAATGCCATGTGGACAATAGTACCATGATTTCTGGGATAGTGAAGAACACTTTCTCTCTACTATTCCTTGTTGATAATGCATCTTGTTACCTCAAGGGTTACAAGCAGAAGAAGGCCAGATGGAAACTGTTATATCTTCTTAGGAAGTCTTTTGGTTCCTCAGTTATTTTATTTCAGCTGCTTCTCAGCACATAAGTGATGCAGGTCTGGAAAGTATCTCCTATTCTTCCTTTATAATACATGAAAAAGGCAGTTAACTGGATAAGCTGTGAAGGGTATATACTATAATAAGAGGGATATATAGGGTTTGCAAGGAGGAATGGTGCCTCTAGTGTGAGGGATTGCTGAGTCCTTTTCAGGGTTATTTATTCACCTTTGGTGTCTATTTTTCACCCAACTTTCACCTGAGGCTCCAAGAAGCTGTAGCATATGCAGCAGCCACATCCCAGAAAAACCATGTTGACAGATGGGCTAAACCATCTTGAGATAGAGAGTAACTGACAGACCTCAAACCCATCAGTGAGTTGGGGGATGCCTACTCTAAGCATGTGAAGATTTCTTTTGGTGGAATGGGCAGATGAGAACAATTTGTTCCAATGTTCATGAAAGTGGTCGAAGTGGGCACTGTGGAGCCCTTAGATCTTTGTCATACATCAAAGATGCCAAAGTCATCCACTGCATCTCAGGCCATCAACAGTTGTCCTGACTTGTCTCATAACTAGACTTTGATGCCTCTTGAAGGGAGAGTTAAGATGATGACTTTGGGCAACTTTGTCTCACGTAAATCCAATTCAAGTGCAAGTCAAGACATTATCCCATGATATCATTGATCCTCTTTAAAAATGATGGACAGACAATAACAACTGATACAAGACTTTATAATTGTAACTCTAGAGGTAAGGGGGGACATAAAGACCTATTACAGCCTCTTATTTTATAGATGAGGAAATTGAAGAGCATTTATAGATGAGACCAGAAGGAAGACATGGACACAAAATGGAATCCATCTTCCAGCATTTCCATAGCAATCTATTCTCATTAGAAAAGTAACCCGAAATTTTGTATTCGATTACCTCTGTAGCCAAGGAAATGGCAAGATTTTAGTTAGATTAAAGATAGAGTGAGGGCAGTTGGAGTTGACCATTTCATAAAGAATAAGTGCAATTATTTACACATTATTTCCTGAAGGTAAAACCATTTAAAAGGCATTCAAGGATTTAAAAAAATCAAAAGGATTTTCAAAAATCTCATATTTTTTCAGCATGTAACTCATTCAATTGATTAGATAAATTTTTTTACCCAGTGTCTCTGGCTGGTCCATTGACCTCCCTTTTAGATATAACCTGAGCACCTGGACAAGGACCTAAGCTGTTTGTAGCTGTGTCTGTGCTGGGGGAATTTAGACTTTGAGCCCAGTTACAGAAAGTAAGAATCAGCAAAGGAACTCGATATCCTCCAGGGAAGGATTTGATTATGCCACAGGACTGTCATAAAATACAGGTCAGATGATTTTCTGTAGCAGAACACATCTTCACTCACATGACTGATTGAGAGGTATGGAGAATATAAGATCTATTTTTGTTGATTATAATTTTTTTTACATGATAGGACAAAATATAGCTTAAAAAACCCTTTATCTTCTGTTTTAGAATAAATTCTAAGTATCAATTCCAAAGCAGAAGAGTAGTAAGGACTGAGCATTTGGGGCTAAGTGACTTGCCCAGGGTCACAACAACAAAGATGTCTGAGGCCAGATTTGAACCCAGGAACTCCCATCTGCAGGCCTGGCATTCTATCCACTGTATTATATACATGCCCCAAAATACAACTTTAAAGTCTCTTTTCAAACAAAGTCTCCCATATTTGTCAATCAATGAGCATTTATCAAACTCTACTGGCTGTCAGATGCTGGGGATATAAATACAAGTAAAAAGACCATCTCTGCTCTCAAGGAGTTTACCATCTAATAGAGGAAGACCACACATATAAGGAAGGGTCTGGAGCAGGAAGAGGGGACCTATGTAGGGGCATATTGGCTAAGTCTGGAGAATAAGGGATGTTCTCCTAAATGGAGATTCTAGGAGGAGCTCATCAAAGGGAGAAGGATCTTGTAGCAGCCAAATAAGGAGTCAGCTGAAGAATGATGGCAAAGTGCATGAACCATGGAACCTTGTAGGTTGGTTTATCTTTATTCTATGTGTTTATCTTTTTAACATGAAAAAACACCAAATTTTCATTGATATCTTTTGTTTTTATATCACTTATATTTTTAAAGAAGTGTGAATCTATTTTCAATTGCTCTCCCTCTCCAAATTCTCCCAATTAAAAAAAAAAACACAACCTCACAATCTTAATAGCACATCAGCAGTTAAGGAAAACAAATCCAGGTTTTTGCCATGTCCAAAAATATACTTCATTCTGCACCTTAAGTCAATTAAGCTTCTATTAGAAGTCATCGTTTATATTTCTCACTGGAGTTTCACTCACCCTTTTGCAAAAGTCATCTCTTATAATAGAATATGAAGAAAGAAGAAAAAAACTTCACAAAACTAAATAACTCATCAGAAAAGTGTATCATGTAGTATATCCCACATTCATGGTTCCCCACTCCTGAAAAAGAATGAGGAAAACCATTTTCTCATATCTCCTTTTTGGGGTCAAATATGGTCATTATAAAAGCTTTTCTTTCCTCCAAGTCAAAACAATTGGAACACTTAATTTTTAAAAATCTATTCTGCTTCAGTGTTGAAGCCTTATCTGTATGAAATAGCTCTAGCTAAGGAATTAATTTGAAAATTAAGATAGTAGTGCTTTGCATCTGATAGCAGCATGTTTCCAATCTTAGTACCCATAAAATTATTCTCATGGAGAGAAAATCAAATGTATTCCAATCAAAAGTGGCAATGGATGTACATGAGCTATTACAACATTATTGAGTTAAGGCTTTTTAAAGATAATAATGATTTTTATAGATAATGCATAATCTCAGTACTAATTTTTACCATGCAGTGAATTCAGAGCTCGATAGACACTAGTCTAATAAAATCATGAGGAAAAAAGTGCAAAGGATACAAGTATTGTGCATTTATCCATTTATTTCTGAAAAGTTAAGGAATTAATTTTTCTCCACGCAACAAAGTTGTCTTCAGAAGTATTAAAGTTATTATTTTTTCCTATGCCAGTAATTTAAGACAAAATGATACTGGACAAAGAGGCTTTCATGCTAGTTTATTTGGGGGGTTATGTTCATTTCTTTATATATTTTGTGTATTTTTCATATTGAACTTTCCTTGTCAGTTTATCTTGTTCTGAAGGGTTTCTAAAGTCATTAAAAAAAAAAAACAAAACTATCCCTTGCTTTCTGTCTTAGAATTGATACAAGGTTCTAAGGCAGAGGAGTGGTAAGGGCAAGTAGGGTTAAGTGACTTGCCCATAGTCACACAGCTAGGAAGTGTTTGAGACCAGATTTGAACCCAAGTTCTCTCTACTCTATCCCCAGGTGCTCTAATCATTGAGCCTCCTACCTGTCCCTCAAAGTTTCTAGCTTCATAGAAATATTTCTTGGCAAGTCCTGGATCTTCTAGGAGAGATACATTAATTTCATCATTCTCTTTTCTTGTTGGCAGCTGGTACATTTTACAAACCTCCAAATTCTTCTTGTCTGTTCATTTTTGTTTTAATTCCACAACCCTGTATAATATATTAGCTACATCTTGCAATTCTTTCTGAGGATGGAAACTTGATTTTCTTTTCCTTTGGAATTACTTAGTGTTTGGGACCAAAACCCACTATTTGATAAAAACTATTGGGAAAATTGGAAGACAGTATGGGAGAGATTAGGTTTGAATCAACATCTCACACCCTACACCAAGATAAACTCAGAATGGGTGAATGACTTGAATATAAAGAAGGAAACTATAAGCAAATTAGGTGAACACAAAATAGTATATGTTAGATCTTTGGGAAAGGAAAGACTTTAAAACCAAGCAAGAGCTAGAAAAAAATCACAAAATGTAAAATCAATAATTTTTATTATATCAAATTAAAAAGATTTTGTACAAACAAAACCAAAGCAACCAAAATTAGAAAGGAAGCAACGAATTGGGAAACAATCTTCATAACAATAACCTCTGACAAAGGTCTAATTACTCAAATTTATAAAGAGCTAAACCAATTGTAAAAAAAAATCAAGCCATTCTCCAATTGATAAGTAGGCAAGGGACATGAATAGGCAATTTTCAGTTAATGAAATCAAAACTATTAATAAGCACATGGAATTACTTAGTGATTAAATCTTTTCTGTTAGTATAGGTTCAGAACAGACAGAGGGCTACTAGTAGAAAAGGAAGTAGATGAAGTATTTCAGACCTATTGTGGACCCCTAGTTAGTTTTCAGGTTCCAAATAAAGTTGCTTTGATTTCTCATTTGAGGGAAAGAAGGTGACTTTTAATAGCCCACAGATCCTAAATCCCATCAAGATGGTCTAGAAAGGTCTAGAGGGACCAGGATTCCCATGAGACAGGAAATCAATTTTAAAAATCTTTTCTATCTTTATTTCTCTTAGGTTGGAGAAGGCATTTGTAGTATAAAAGGAATCATCTTGAGAAAAAATTTTTTGCTGAATCTCCATATTTTTGCACTTGGGGCCAATTTTGCCCTGTTTTGCCTATACTTTGGAGACTGTATATGATCACTGACTAAGTGAAAGGATCATGTTTATTTCTGAGGGCCTGGATAAAGTATTCAAAAATGCTCCCCAGTTGACTTGCTGAGAATGGCAACATTTCAGAGGGGAGAGGGGGCATAGTACAAGTGGTCCTTATTAGCAGTGATGCAATTTTTCTCAGGAAAGAGGCTGAGGAGCCCCCCTCCAGAAGAGTCTCCAGGAACACTTTGGTCATCTCCTTGACCTGGAATGCCCTCTCTCCTTCTGATTATTTCAATCCTACAATCCTTCAAATTAGTTTGAATTCACCACTTCAATTAAATTTCTCTTTAGTACCATCACTGGAAATGACCTTTTCCACTTCTGGAATACTTAACATTTATTATCTTGGCTACTCATTTTATTCTCTATATGTTGGAAAGCCCTGATTTTAAGAATAGGTTGGATTCAACAATCTGTAAGTCAGTGTCCTGGCACTTAGAATATATTTTCTCACAGAAAAACCACCATAAAAAATAAATTCTACAGAATAGATCTTCATGATTTTGTAAATAATATTGTTTAATGTTTTCTTTTATATTTGGAGAGATGCTCATTTCGGGGGAGGGATGTTTCTTAAGTTCAAAAAAGTAAAGCAGAATAATTTTTTTTAAAGAGGGAGGGGAAAAAAACCCCAATTATTACTATCTGGGTAGTTAAGTTCTTGGACCAACTGACAAAAACTTATTTCACCTATACTGTATTTCAGCTATATATAACATTGAACCAAGAGTACTAGTTCAAATTTTCTACCACATGTAATTCTGTTCTTAGTAAGAGTGGATTATGATTCAATGAACTGAGAGCCAGGTCCAGAGATGGGAGTTCTTGGATTGAATTCTAGCCTTGGTCAATTCCTAACAGTATGACCCTGGGCAAGCCACGTAACCCTCATTGCCTAGCCCTTACCCATCTTCTGCCTTGGAACCAATACATAATGGTAGGTAAAGGTTTAAAAAAAAAGTAGATTCTGAATGCCACATGGCAGAGGTTTCCAATTGTTTTTATTTCATGAATCCCTTTCAACAACCACAAAAAATGTGTTGGAAACTCCAAGGTTCCCAATAGACCACTCACAATATTCTGCAATTATTTATTGCTGAAGGCATCGTTAAAGAATTTTTTAAGCCATCATCACAAACCCTTAAGGGGTTTGGAAACCACTAAATGGCAACCACTGTTACATAGTAATAGACTGACTTCTGTTGGTTTTGTTTAAATGCTTGTTTGTTTTTTTCACTACAAGAAAGAGTTCAGTGGATGGGGGGGGGGGGTTAAGGAGAAATGGCTGTTGTGTGAAAACACAAGGCAATATGAAAACTGAAAAACATTACAGCAAGGTTGGGTTGGCCTCTAGGGGCCATCCTGTGATTTAGAGTTGTGGTACCTGGTTTTGGTCCAAAGGAAATGTTGGGGATCGCTTTCGGCAAGCTAATGGGCTTAGACGTCAAAATAATGAAGAATCTTCTTCCTAGCCTTAACCTTAAGCCACCCTTAACAGAGGTGATAACTTTAGTGGTTGTATAGAAGAGAATTAATGCCCAATCAGGCTCATTCTTCCTTTCTGTTTGCAAATTATGTCAGAGCTCTTTAGAGCTGTTTCAAGAGGTGGATGGGGGGATAAGGAGGAGAATGAGGCAACTTGCCCTAGTTCTCTATTCCTCCACTTAGAACTCATGCAGCTAGGTTGTCCAATGGTTAGAACACAGAGTCTAGAGTCAAGGAAGACCTTTTAAATACAATATCAGGCACTTATTGCCTGGGTAAGTCACAACTCCTACTTGCCTCAGTTTCCTCATCTGTAAAATGAAGATAATAACAATACCCCCCCAAGATAAAGTATGATAAAACTCATAGTGTTTAGCTCAGTGCTTGACACATTTTTTTCGTTGTTTCAGATACCATCTGCAATTTTCTTGTTGCAGATACTACAGTGGTTTGCTATTTCCTTCTCTAGCTCATTTTACAGATGAGGAAACTGAGACAAACAGGATTAAATGACTTGCCCGAGGTCTCACAACTAGTAAGTTTCTGAGTCCAATTGGCTCCATACCCAGCGTTCTATCCACTGTGCCAACTAGCTGCCCCTGACACATTTTAGGATCAATATAAAATGTTTATTCCCTTCCCATGCAGCTGTGGGGATGCACCACCAAAATACATGTCTGATCTAGGCAAGCCTGAGCTTACGTAAGCTTTTATCTTAGTGGGACAACATACAGCTTTCAAAGCTCTTGTCAAATAAGGTGCTGCATTTGGTAGTTTTGGACAATGTCAAGTATGGCAGTTTCAGCTTTCTCTTTTGTTATTCTTTCCTGATCTTAGGCGAATGAGCCCCCATTCTGAGATAGGAGGGTACAAACCTGGAGGCAACCTTAATTTGAGCGGTCTGGAAGTTCCAAAGGATCTGCCGTTTTATCAATAGACATGTCCTGGGAGTAATTTGGACAGGGCAGGGCCACGGTGAAATGCAAAATGTCCAATTAGCCGTCCTGTAAACTGTTCTACCGTCTTATTAGGCTTAAATATCTCTTTGAGTAGTAAAAAATTAACTACGTTGTACACTGAGGCCCTTTCTACTCTTCCGTTTTTGGGGAAATCCCAGATGTGAGCCAGAACCCAATTAAAATCTCTGAAGGGTTCTAGGGTCAGAGTTCAATGAGCCAGTAAATATGGTGGAAGGGAAGCCTAACTCCTCTCATTGAAGTCATGCTCCTCCAAACATAACGAAAGGTCCGGAGCAGAGCAGAACCCCTGGTAGAGAAAAGAAGTAGAAAAAAAATTGTAACACCTGTGGGTTCAGCAGCAGTCCCTTAGTGCATTCTAAATTCACATTGGGAATGATGGGAATATATTCTCTTCCATACCTTCCCTGCCTCACAGTCTCCATCCCCACATTGGGCAGCCCTTAGTAGGGAGGAATTAATGCGACCTGAAATTTGCATAGTATTGTGCATGGGAGAAGGTGAAGTCCTCCCCAGGTTCATAGACTTGGGGAATCAAGGATGGTTTGCTGGCACTCACTTAGGAGGTCATAGGGGAGAGGCAGCTTGGGCAAAGGTATTGGGGGGAGGATAAGATGGTGGGCAGAAGGAGCAGCAAGTTCATTTGGCCGAAGAAAAGGGTTAATAAAGCTGAAAAGGCAGGCTGGAACCAGGATTGTAAAGGGCTTTAAATGCCAAACAAAGGATTTTGGATTTGATCCTAAAAGAAAGGGAGGTGGGGAGGAACATTGATGTTTATTGAGCAGGGAAGTAGCATGGCCAGACCTGTGCTTTTGGAATGCTATTTTGGCATGTTTGTGGAGGACAGACTAGAGCAAGGAGGCAACTGAAGAGGAGGCTGTTGTAATATTTCAGGTGAGAGGTGACAGAAGCCTGAATTTGTTGGCTGTGGTGTAAATATAAAGAAAAGAACAAATGCATTTTTCAAGTTGTCAATATGGCAATCAATATGATTGTCTATGTGATATATGAGAGATTCGGTAACATTCCGTTAATTTATTAAACACCCAATATCTAATAACATTCCTTTGCTCATCAAGAAATAGAGATGAATCTCAAAGGGTAGGAGATTACATGCTTGCATTTCTGATTCTACTCACTGGAAAATTTGCCATTCCCTTTTCATACCAGCTGGGAGCACTTTTCTTTTTCTCAGTCAAGTTATTTATTTTTTAAAAAACTAATAGCACCTCCTGGGGCTGAATCACTCATAAATTCCATTTTAAATCCTTCTTTTAAGAGGTCTTAGGCTCTATTGAATCTGAATTTGACGTGTAAATTTTTCCATAGCTCAAACTCCTCCACCCATTCTTCTCTGTTCCTCAAATATGGAGCCAAAGAAAATCCATAATTAGTAAGGCTATCTGACTAGTGCAGGGATGGTTCCAAGGCCTTTCAGAAGTCTTTTTATTGAGGGAGGTTGTAAAACTTTTCCAAGGTAAACATTTGACTTCAGAAGGGAGTGTTTTTGTATGAAAAGTTTTGAGATTTGTTTTCCCTAACTTATAATGTTTTCTTTCTTTCTCTCTCTCTCTCTCCCTCCCTCTCTCTCTCCTTCTCTCTCTCTCTCTCTCTCTCAATCCTTACTTCCTGTCTTAGTAATAGTTCTAAGACAAAAAAGCAAGGGTTAGGCAAAGTGGCTTAAGTGACTTGCCCAGAGGCACATAGCTAGGGAGTGTCTGAGGTCAAATTTGAACCCAGGTTTTCTTGGCTTCAGATTGCCTCCTAACTATCTTGTTTTCTAGTAAGTGGCAGCCCCCCCCCCCCCCCTTTTCAGTTTTGCAGCAAAATAAAATAAAAACTAAAAAAAGTAGCCTTCTACCCTCAGCATTCTTATGTAATGCCCAGAAAGGTAGATTTCCCCAAGAGGACAGTCCTCTACTGCGTACTGTTCTCAGAGTCTGAAGAGTGACTGAGAGAATTCTGATGTTGACCCTGAGTCACTGCATAAGGGAGATTGTTGAAAAATATATTACAGGTGGATTTCAAGACGAGTAGTAATGTGTGGGTTTTAAAGTGTGGTGGCTGGGGAAGCAGCATCCCCCAGGGTGCCTCAGGGGTCCCTCCCTACTACTTCCTGGCATGGGATTGGTCTTGAATGGACCAATCCCGTGCTGGGGGAGGGACCACACCCTACTTCCTTGTCTTGAATTGGACCAATCTTATTCTAGGGAGGGGCTACGCCCTCTACTTCCTGGAGCAGGGATTGGTCTATATAAGGACCAATTCCCCACCTAGGAGGGAACTTTGAAGACTTGAATAAGAGGAGATTCCGAGTAGTGGGGAAGTAGCTAATTTCAGCCAGGGAAACTCCGGTTGCTTTTTCTTTAATAAAGTTTTTAAAAGGATCAAAGGATAGGGTTTTTCTTTGAGCATCCTCACATGTATTGGTATGTATTTACTTTTGAATACTTAACCAGACTATTGGAGCTGCAGACATTTTGAGAAAGTTGTCTTTTGCCCCCCACCCTCTCTCTCTTATGTTTGTTGACTTTCAGTACTTAAAACCCTAGAGACTGTGGAAATCATTCCAATTCTCTAGTTGAGTTACATTGCTTTATCTTACTCCCAGTCAAGGACTCCTTTACTCTTGTATGTTGCCTTTGGTCTCTTCTAATCTGTATTATTGGAGCCACTAAGTAGAACAGTAGATAGAGTGCCAGGCTTGGACTCATCTTCCTGAGTTCAAATTTGTTCTCAGATACTTATTAGTTGTGTAACCCTGGCTAAGTCATTTAACCCTTTTTGTCTTAGTTTACTCATTTATAAAATGCATTGAAGAAGGAAATGACAAATAATTCCAGTATCTTTGCCAAGAAAACCCCAAATGTAGTCATGATGTATTAGCCATAACTACAAAACAATAGCAAGATGTATAACTTCTCAGACTTCTATTTAATGTTTTTGCTTAAAGAGGCTTACTCACTATTACCTATTTAATGAAGAAAATTAATATTGTGCTGCATTATATAAAAACCAGTATTGCTCTCTAATCCATTATTTTTCTCATTCTCTAGGCCAGGGGTCCCCAAACTTTTTACACAGGGGACTAGTTCACTGTCCCTCAGACTGTTGGAGGGCTGGACTTTAAAAACCTAACCCTAACCCTAACTCTAACCCTAACCGTAACCCTAACCTAACCCTAACCCTAACCCTAACCTAACCCTAACTGGGCAGCAGTGTACATAGTGTGAAATCCCTGCCCCCAGATTGCTACTCACAATGCTGATGTCTTCTATTGTGCAGCCACATAATCCTTTGCGCGGCGCCTCATTCTAAGGTGCCATACAAAGGATTATGTTACGGAAAGTAGTACTGTATGTGAGGAACACTGCGCTTTGTGGCACTGCCACATACAGTGCTCCTCTCACTGACCACCAATGAAAGATGTGCCCCTTCCGGAAGTGTGGTGGGGGCAGGATAAATGACCTCAGGGGGCTGCATGTGGCCTACAGGTCATAGTTTTGGGACCCCTGCTCTAGACCCTACTTCTGAAAGGCAAGAAATTTCTGAAAGGAATGAATTAGTAATGTGACTACTCCTAGCCCCAAAGGCATCTACTGGTTTTAATCAGCTTGGGCTGGGCTCCTCATACATGGAATTCTTGGTTCTATCCAGTAGATGGAGAACCAGCTTTAGTTAGGCCTTTCCCAATGGACAAGTCTCCTGTTCTTTCTAATCAAGGTTAAGGGTGAGCTGGTTTCCAGTGGGGAAGTCAAACCCAGGAGGAACCTGATTGAGATGGTTTTTGTTTTTCTTGCCAAGATTGCTAGAGACAGCAAATAGAGACTAATAAAGCAAATAGCTTTCCTTAAGTTTTAGAGAGGGGTGTAATCAGCCAATCTGAAAATCTTCCCACTTTCTCTAGCTGCAGACTAAATCCTATCACCTGAGGAATTATCATGTCTCCTGTCCACCCCCCTTCCACACCATGAAGTAATAGAGAGGAGCTGAGAACTCTTAATCTACCTCCTCATTAAAATATCTACCATTTGAGATTGACTTACCTTTGCTAGGGAAGCTTCAAAGGATGTATTATCAGGCTAGTAAGAAGGAAGACATACTTAGGTTTAAAAGGCCTCTCATTTATTTTGACCAGGACAGAGCCAAGTTGGAAGAGAAGAAGCAGAGAAGCTCAAAACCATCATGAGAATCCTCTCCAATCAATCTTAAAATAACACCACAAAACAAATGCAGGGGTAAAAAGAACCAACAAAGAGAAAGAGTGAAACAACTTTCAAGAAGAGAGAAACCTAAAAGGTAGGCAGAGAACATATGGGGCACTGGGGTGAGAGAGGAGCACAGACAGCAGGAGGCTACAGTAAGGAGTGAAGAGAAAGTCAAGAGCAGAACCCCTCCCCCCAACTCCCCCTCCTTCTCAATTCTACTGTTCATGGTTTGGAACCTAAGTTTAAGCAAATATCTAGATCCTAGGACCCTACCTGGGCAAATAGAGGTCCAACCAACCTGTGCTCCTTGAAATTCCAAACCTGTCAGGAATTCTAGCCCAGGATAGTCTGTGCTGAAGCGGCCTGATCTGTGTGGGCCCAGAGTGAAGCCAGGAGTCCCAGTCTGGACCTGTCATGAGGACATAGATCCCAGTTTGGAGTAGTTGGTAGACCCAAAGCAGGGGGCCCTTCCTGATTCTCTTGCTAAAAGCTCAAGATAGAACCCCAACAAAGGGCGATCTACTCTGCCTCTGACAAGATCAAGTTCACACTAAGACCAAAAGTTTACACCTAAGCCTGAGGATAGAATTTGAGTAGTCTCTGACCTAATAAAGTACTGAGTGAGACCAAAAGCTTACCTTCTAGGTGTAAAATGGAGATTTGAACCCCAGACTTCAATCCCAGAAATTCTTGGTAGTTCCCAGAATTCCCTATAATATAACTCACACCTGAGTGAGACACAATTTGTATTTAAACTAACTCTCCACCTACTTCAGTCTCTCTCCTTTTTTCTGTTTCTAAGCACATGTGTCTCTCAAGATGTAGATTAAGTGGCTGTGAATGGGATTTTCAGCCCTTCTAGTGCTTTTCTTATTTTGTATTTTCTTTATTTCTTAATCTTTAATAAACCTTGTAAAATATAATACTTTTAATAGAGAAACTAATTTTAATTGTTACAGTTATGGTGACCAAATGGTGTAACAGTTAAAATTAGTTTCTCTGCTAAATGTATTATATTTTTATGAGGTTTATTAAAGATTAAGAAATAAAGAAATAACAAAATAAGAAAGCACATGCAACCTACATCTTGCCTGCTAGGTAAAGAGCTGCGTGTCTCCAGAAGTGGAAGCTGAGAGAGCACAAGTAGGTGGTACAGTCAGTTTAAATGCCCATTTTTGTTCTCGGCCCAGGTGGGAATTCAGGTGATATTATAGGGAATTCTGCGAACTGCCAAGGACTTCTGGGAATTGAAGTATGGGGTTCAAATCTCCATTTTTACGATGGGATGAGAAAACTCTCGATAAAAAAAAAAAGATAGCCTAGATAGTGATTTTTAAGCCACATTTCTCCAAGGCTTTTCAGAAAAGTCTCAAGATCTCCTGCCTGTAGCCATCCACTTCAGACTTTCTTGAGTCAATATTTCTCACTTGATCCCAGCCCTTCCAGCCCGGCTCAGCCTGGCTCCTGTTGCCTGCTTCTGCACTCCTGCAATCCAGACCTGTCTGACCCAGATCTCGATCACCTGATCACAACCCACCCACCAGGCCCCAGCAAACTCTAGCCTCGGAGCAGATCGCTCATTGCCCCAGGCCCAGGACTCACTTCCACCAGCTGGTAAAAAAACGGGAGTGATTTTCCTTAGGCTACAATTAGCCTCCACGTGGCAAGGGGCAGGTGATAGCAGAGGGGGAGAAAGAGGAAAAGGAAGAGACTTTTCCAAACAGGAACTTATAAACAAGGATGATTTACAAGGCTATCTTTTGACTGCATTGATTCTTTCATTTATCTCACCTGGGAGTCAGGAGAAAATTTCAACTCCCTGCAACACTTTAGCCAAATTTGAGATTCTAAAAACCCACCCTCACTATGGGGGGGGGGGGGGGAAGGGAGGGAACTCAATGGCTCAGTGAATTGAGAGCAAGGCCTAGAGACGGGGAGTCCTGGGTTAAAATCTGGCCTCAGACACTTCCTGGTGGTGTGGCCCTGGGAAAGTCATTTAACCCCCATTGCCTAGGCCTTACCAATCTTCTGCCTTCTGACAATAGGCATCTAAATGGATAAAAAACCAAGGAACGTTAAAGATACTGGAGGTTATATTTTTAAGGCATTTCAGACTCCATGTTTTATAAAAATCTCTGTATTCTGTTGCATTTTGCTGATTGTTTTGTTTAAGTTTTAACTTTGTGATTTTAAGTTCATATATTATTACATTCAATACTATTCGGTTACACTGAATCATTTTAATGTACTGGGTTTTAACTACTGTTATATTCTGTTGCTTTTCCCCTATAACTATACTGAACAAACATTGTTGAGTAGGCCCATATAAAAACAGCTTTTCTATTTTTGACTTTGTAAATTGTCACATAGAGGATAGATCGACTCCATCAGAAAATTGCTACAACAACCTTTAGAAAATTTAATGAGCTAAATATCTCAAATTGATTTTGAGGGTTCTTTAGACATGATTTAAATTTTTTTTTAAACAATCTCTGGTCATTTTGCAGTCCCCTAACATGAGGTAAGGCCCACTTTAGTAGCTGAAGTGAAATACAATTATACCCCCAATTCCCACATTTTAAGAATGTGAATGGAAGCTGGGAAGTTAATACCAGGGCATATAGAACCCCTGGAAGACTCCCCAAAAGTGGAGCATCTCTCATTTATAACTCTTCATCTCATTATTCCACCAGAGTGATATCTAGATTCCTTGATGATGTTCTAGACCCAAATAAGTTTTACTTTGTTTAAATATGTTTACCAAGGTTGAAAGATTTGCTATGTTTGTAAAAATTGTGACAAATATCCATCAGTTGATAGGCTTTTAAAAATGCCATATAGCAACTTATGTGAAATATGATAGTGGGTTTGTTTGTTATTGTAATTAACTGGACTATTGAGTAATTTGGGGATATTGATTGCTACATATTTGTACTACTGTTCTTTATTTAAAAAAAAAAACCTATTACCTTCTAAAATTCATTTTCTTGTACTCAGAGTGGATCATGGCCAGATATGAAGAAGAAATGGATCTCATTTTGGTGAGAAAGACATGTATTCTATATTTTCTTAGCTGACACAGAGAGTCAATGATTATAAGCTATATTTTTGAATTTTAAAAAATCTTTTATTATTATATTTTTCTTACATGTGCCATATACTATTTAAGTCTTTTATTTTTCTCTCCTTTTTATATTTGAAGCACATGTCACCAGTATTGAGATTTTCTTTTAACTTTTTGACTTAGCAGTAATATAAGTTTAAAATAATTTGCTATAATGTCAATGGATGCCCCAAAAGCTTGAGACTATAAAAATGATGCCACTACTTGTTTAAAAAAAAATGGGACTCTGCTTAATGATTCTGTCTGATTCCAGATATACAAAATATACAAGATATACAAAAGAGCCACTGCACAGGGCCAAAGACATCAATACAGGAAGGATTGATGCACTTCTAAGCCAATACAAAGGACTTGAAGCTAGTGTGAAGACTCAAACTTGTGATGCTTAACATACACTTAACATATGTTAAGACGTAGGCCTTCCTTGTATCTGCACTCACTCTGAAAATACTTACAGATGAGTATCCCAAACCTGGCTACTACTTGGCTTCTATAATCTATTCCCTTTTTTTGTCTTTCATAGTCTGGCAAACTTTCTGTAGTCCTGGCTACTGACTGGGTAAATGCTTACTTGCTTATATCATTTTAATTGGGCTCTGATTCAAGGACCTGTTATACATTTATTTTTCCTTTACTTGGAATTTTTATACATAAGACTTTGATAGTCTATAATTTCATCCAGAAATTTTCTTTTTTATTTGGATTTTTCTGATGTCTTTTAAATTTCTCTTGCCAATTGATTCATATACCTCATAACTCAACCATGCATCCCTAAATGATCCTCTGTGTTTTTCAATCACCCTCTTCATGAGGGAATGTAAAAATATTATTTTAAATTGCAAAGTTTAAATTCCTTTTGAGAAGAATTTTAGGTTAAGAAACATGTTACCTCTCCAATCCAGAAACTGAACTGTTTGGAGAAGACACCATGAAGATGCCTCCAGACCACAAGCTGCACGAGAAGATCAAGAATGAACTTTAGGTGTGGTTGATTGAACATTTATTTGTATGTATACTTTCATGTCAATGGGGACTGCCCCTAACTGTTTTTTTTTTTGTCAATGCATCTAGCAATGATTGGTTTTGTTCTTTTTTCCTCTTATTCTCAAATTATTGTAATCTTTAAGTTGATTATGTTTTCATGATCCTTTTGGGGAAACTCTTCCCAATAGGATCAAACAGTGAAATGTAAAATGGAGATTTGAACCCCAGACTTCAATTCCCAGAAGTCCTTGGTAGTTCCCGGAATTCCCTATAATATAACTCACACCTGAGTGTGAGAACACAATTTGTATTTAACTTCAGCCTCTCTCCCTGTTTCCGCTTCTAAGCACGTGCGTCTCTCAAGATGTAGAGTAAGTGGCTGTGAATGAGATTTTCAGCCCTCCTAGACACGTGTTTTTCTTATTTTGTATTTTCTTTATTTCTTAATCCTTAATAAACCTCGTAAAATATAATACTTTTAGTAGAGAAACTAATTTTAATTGTTACATAGGCTGAGGCAAGTCTTTAAGCCATCAGAAGTGGGAGGAGACCCTGAGAGCTCCCAGCCCTCAGACCATCACACCATATTGGAAGAACTTAAACTGGCAAAAATCTATAAATAAAACTGAGGATAGCATCAAGGAAGGCCTGAAGGGGGTACCTTAAACTCCCAAAAAACAGAACCTACCTATGAAAATATAGGAAAAATGAGCAGACAACAGAAAAAACTGTTCCTAATTATGAAGAAAAAGCTCCTAACTATAAAGAATTTTATGGAGAAAAAAAGCAAGACATGGGCACAGAAGGGGACAGTGAAAGCAAAGCAAATACACATGAAGTTAAAAGAAAAATATGGATTGGACACCGAGTTTGAAGAGCTCAAAAAGTACTTCAAAAACCAATTAATAGAGGCAGAGGAAAAGTGGGGAAGAGGAACAAAAGCAATGCAAGAAGAAATGGGCCAAATGAAAAAAGGAGACTGTGAATTTTAAACTACTCCACCCTACTCAGACCATACTTTAGAAGATTTGATTTAGCTATCTCCTGATTGTAGCAATGAAGACACTCTCTTTAACAGAATCAGGAATGTCTTGTAGTACTTTAAATTACTCCACCCTACTTAGACATACTTTAGGGGAAGATAAAGTTGTAATCTCCTAATTGAACAATGAAGGTACTTAGTTCTCACCTTATAGTGAAGCTAGAACTTTAAGCTAAGTCTACTTTTAGACCTTAATACAAAAAGGTGTTCAGTAACTATAAAGGTTAAATTAATCACAAAAAGGTCAAGTAACTAACAAAAGGTGAACTTAACAAAGAAGTGTGAAGTAGCTCAAAAGATATAAAATAATTAAAGAAGGTGAGAACTAAAATTATGGGCAGTCCTGCAGAAAACCTTTGATGTGATTGGTAGATGTGAAAATTTAGAGGTGGAGACACAGGGGTGAAACGTCTATATATTTGGGATATTTTTGTCTCTGATAAACTCTTTCCCTGGAAAATTGGATCTGGCTGATCACTTCCTGTGAGCCAGTTTGATCCTGGAACTCATCCTGGAAGAGCTCACTCAGACAGCTTCCTTGAGATAGTCTCGCGGTGAGTGATAAGACTGACTTCCTTTTCCCTTGGCATCAGGGAGGCCCCTTTGGCCAAGGTCTTTAACTCCTGCCTGCCTCAGCCTGAGCTGGAGCACTTTAATTAACTATTTTTCCTCTCCCTCTCTCTTCGCCTTAAATTCCTTCCCTCTATATTAATTAAATTACCATAAATTTCCAGACTGCCTTGGGAATTTTATTTGGTGACCACTTAAATCTAGATTTAAAGCCACAACTCTAAATTTATCTTTACAAGACCCAAAAGCTGGCAGAGGAAAATCATGCCATAAAAATTAGAATTGAACAACTAAAAGGTCCTTATCCCTCATCTGAGTCTTTGGCCACTGAGAGAGGCCAATGACTCAACTTATTGGTTCCTACCAGCCTACTAAATAAATTGATTTGATCATGCTCAGAACTTTCTCAGAATTTCTCTTTTAATATCCATCCTTTATTATCAGGTAACATACCAATATTAACAAATGATATAGCGTGTGGAAAATTGTCTCAGTGTACCCTTTTGTTAAATTTCATTCATGATATCATGATGGTTTTTTTATGTAGCAAATATTTGGTGGGAAGTGTTATAATAAGAATTTGGTGAAGAATGAACAAGAGAGAAGCATATAAAAATTCAGATTTATTGGCTGGGAAGGGGAAGAAGGAACAGGGGTTAGGAGAATTACTACAAATTATCTTAAACACCAATTTCTATAAATATATCTAAAACTATCTTATTTTAAGTTAAGCAATAAGTTTCCCCAATAACCAAGTCTCACAAATGGAGTCCAATCAAATGGGCCAGGATCTTCAGTTGATAACTGTTCAGATAGGTCCAGTGGTGAAGTGTGTCTTCAATCTTCTTTACTCAAGCTGCCAGCAGGCAGTTTAAAAGATTCCTTTCTTCAGTTGTTGTCAGGAGAAGCAGAAACACGTTTGTCCAAGCCTCCAATTTCAGGTCCTACCAGGAGAGAAGTGCCCAGATACTTGGGACCTTAGAACCTTCCCCAAATCTTGACCTTTAGGCTCCCATGTGACTCTCAGCTCCTGTCACTCACTCTGATGTATGCATTACACAGTTTGTTTGCAAAACATCCTTTCCCTATTACAGAAGGAATCAAGTTGGCAATATTAACATTATCCTTGAGAATAATCAAGAAAAGTAGTGGACTTCGGGTCAAGATGGCGGCTTAGAGAAAGCTAGAGTTCAGATCTCCGGAAACCCTTCCCTACCGAACTCAAACTATATGCTCCTAAGGCACCGATATTCAAAACAAACAACAGCATAGACCTCGGGAATCTTCCTCCTGGTCCTGGACCTGGATCAAAAGGTACACCCTCCCCCAAATCCAGAACACGAGATCACTCAGACCTAAGGGGTAGGCAGAAGGAAGGTCCCAGGACCCATCCCCCCAACCCAGAGCGCTGAGTCCGAGGCAGCAGAGGGAACCTCAGAGCCTCAAGGCCAGCTATTCTGAAGGCCACATCCTGAAAACAACCTGACCCAGTCATGGGGGCACCCAGACAGCAGGGAAACAGAGAGAGACGGGGGACCCTGTAACCCCCTGACCAGATCCTTCCATCTGAGTCTCACCAAAGGTCCCTGCCTCAGGGCATACTCAGTCTGAGTTTAATCCTATCACCAGCCCTCAGAGCTCCAGGAAGCCATGGCCCCTCCCCCCTCAGAGAGCAGTGTCGTCTGAAACAACAGTAACCCTTAGGGCTGGCAAAAGGGCCTCGGAGTGGGCTATTCTGAAGGCCACATCCTGAAAACAACCTGACCCAGTCGCAGGGGCACCCAGACAACAGGGAAACAGAGAGAGACGGGAGAGCCTACAGCCCCCTGGCTGGATCCTTCCATCGGAGTCTCAAGGTCCCTGCCTCAAAGCATACTCAGTTCAACTCAGAGAAAGTTAATCTTATCAGGAGCCCTCGGACCTCCAGGAAGCCGTGGCCCCTCCCCCCTCAGAATGCTGGCTCTCCTGGCCAGCTAAGGCACAGAAACAAACACCACGAGGAAAGGGCCGAGCCAGGCTCAGAGCTTGGAAGTAAGGCAACAGAGAAGCATCCAGAGGGAACTGAGGAGGGCAGTAACACGGAAACACCAACAATTCCTGGCTTCCCCAGGAAGACAGAACAACAACTGCATAGATCAGACAAACTGCCTAGGACTAAAACCTCTGAACACCAGACAGAGATAAGAAAAGCTAGTCCTCCCCACTCAGATAGAGATGGCAAACTCCACAGAAGCACAAAAGCCCCAAAATTCCAAGAAAAAACAAGAAGGGGGCGACTTTGGACACATTTTATGGAGCAAAAATACAAAATACAGAGGAGATAGAAGAGTAAACACAAGCAAATGCGCCAAAACCTTCCAAAGGAAATGGAAACTCTCCACAAACCCATGAAGAATTTGAATTGGAAAGGATCAAAAAGATGGAAGCCTTCTGGGAGGAAAAGTGGGAAATAATGCAAAAGAAATTCACGCATCTACAAAACCAGTTTGACCAAACTGAAAAGGAAAACCAGGCTTTAAAGGTCAGAATTAGGCAACTCGAAGAACACGAGCAGGTAAAAGAGCAAGAATCAATAAAGCAAAGCCAAAAGATCAAGAAATTAGAAGAGAACATAAAATATTTCACTGACAAGGTGACAGACTTGGAAAATAGAGGAAGAAGAGATAATTTAAGAATAATTGGACTTCCAGAAAAGCCAGAAATAAACAGCAAACTCGACATCATAACACAGGATATAATCAAAGAAAATTGCCCAGAGATTCTAGAACAAGGGGGCAATACAGCCACTGACAGAGCTCACAGAACACCCTCTACACTAAATCCCCAAAAGACAACTCCCAGGAATGTAATTGCCAAATTCCAAAGCTTTCAAACAAATGAAAAAATCCTACAAGAAGCCAGAAAAAGACAATTTAGATATAAAGGAATGCCAATCAGGGTCACACAAGACCTTGCAGGTTCCACTCTGAATGATCGTAAGGCATGGAACAATTTTCAGAAAGGCAAGAGAGCTGGGTCTTCAACCAAGAATCAGCTATCCAGCAAAACTGACTATATACTTCCAAGGGAAAGTATGGGCATTCAACAAAATAGAAGATTTCCAAGTTTTTGCAAAGAAAAGACCAGAGCTCTGTGGAAAGTTCGATATCGAAAAACAAAGAGCATGGAATACCTGAAAAGGTAAATATGAAGGAAAGGGAAAAGGAGAAAAATGTTATCTTTTTCTTTTACTCAAACTCTCTTCTATAAGGACTAAATTTATATCAATCTATGTATACTAACATGTGGGGAAAACATAATGTATAAATAGGGGGAAAAGAAAGACCAAATAGAATAATCTTTCTCACACAAAGATTCACATGGGAACGGGAGGGGAAGAAAACTCCTATAAGAAGGAGAGGAAGAGAGTTTTTACTTAAACCTTACTCTCAGGGAAATCAACTCTGAGAGGGAAGAACATCCAGATCCACTGGGATCTTGAATTCTATCTTACCCAACAAGGGAAGGGAGAAGGGAAAACCAAGGGGGGTAGGGGAGAGGGAACACAAAAAATGGAGGGAAGAAGAGGGGGAGGGGGAGGGAACAAAAAGGGAGGGACTAGAAAGGGAAACATATCAAGGGAGGGGACAAGGGGGACTGATTTAAAGTAAATCACTGGACTAAAAGGTAGAGCTGAAGAAGAAAGGTTAGAATTAGGGAAAGATATCAAAATGCCAGGGAGTCCACAAGTGACAGTCATAACTTTGAACGTGAATGGGATGAACTCACCCATAAAATGTAGACGAATAGCAGAATGGATTAGAATCCAAAACCCTACCATATGTTGTCTTCAAGAAATACACATGAGGTGGGTAGACACCCACAAGGTCAGAATTAAAGGATGGAGTAAGACCTTCTGGGCCTCAACTGATAGAAAGAAAGCAGGAGTTGCAATCATGATATCTGATAAAGCCAAAGCAAAAATAGACCTGATCAAAAGGGATAGGGAAGGTAATTATATTTTGTTAAAAGGGACTTTAGATAATGAGGAACTATCACTAATCAACATGTATGCACCAAATAATATAGCACCCAAATTTCTAATGAAGAAACTAGGAGAATTGAAGGAGGAAATAGACAGTAAAACCATATTAGTGGGAGACTTAAACCAACCATTATCAAATTTAGATAAATCAAACCAAAAAATAAATAAGAAAGAGGTAAAAGAAGTGAATGAAACCTTAGAAAAATTAGAATTAATAGACATATGGAGAAAAATAAATAGGGGTAAAAAGGAATATACCTTCTTCTCAGCACCACATGGCACATTCACAAAGATTGACCATACATTAGGTCACAGAAACATGGCACACAAATGCAGAAAAGAAGAAATAATAAATGTGGCCTTTTCAGATCACAAGGCAATAAAAATAATGATCAGTAATGGTACATGGAAAACCAAATCAAAAACTAATTGGAAATTAAACAATGTGATACTCCAAAATCTTTTACTTAGAGGAGAAATCATAGAAACAATTAATAATTTCACCGAGGAAAATGTCAATGGCGAGACATCCTTTCAAACCTTTTGGGATGCAGCCAAAGCGGTAATCAGAGGTAAATTCATATCCCTGAGTGCATATATTAACAAACTAGGGAGAGCAGAGATCAATCAATTGGAAATGCAAATAAAAAAACTCCAAAGCAATCAAATTAAAAACCCCCAGCAGAAAACCAAACTAGAAATCCTAAAAATTAAGGGAGAAATTAATAAAATGGAAATTGATAGAATTATAGATTTAATAAATAAGACAAGAAGCTGGTACTTTGAAAAAACAAACAAAATAGACAAAGTACTAGTCAATCTAATTAAAAAAAGGAAAGAAGAAAAGCTAATTAACAGCATCAAAGACGAAAAAGGGGGACATCACCTCCAATGAAGAGGAAATTAAGGCAATCATTAAAAATTACTTTGCCCAATTATATGGCAATAAATACACCAATTTAGGTGATATGGATGAATATATACAAAAATACAAACTGCCTAGACTAAGAGAAGAAGAAATAGAATTCTTAAATAATCCCATATCAGAAAATGAAATCCAACAGGCCATCAAAGAACTTCCTAAGAAAAAATCCCCAGGGCCCAATGGATTCACCAGTGAATTCCATCAAACATTCAGAGTACAGTTAATCTCAATACTCTACAAACTATTTGACATAATAAGCAAAGAGGGAGTTCTACCAAACTCCTTTTATGACACAAACATGGTACTGATTCCAAAACCAGGCAGGTCAAAAATAGAGAAAGAAAACTATAGACCAATCTCCCTAATAAATATAGATGCAAAAATCTTAAATAGGATACTAGCAAAAAGACTCCAGCAAGTGATCAGAAGGGTCATCCACCATGATCAAGTAGGATTTATACCAGGGATGCAGGGCTGGTTCAATATTAGGAAAACCATCCACATAATTGACCACATCAACAAACAAACCAACAAGAATCACATGATTATCTCAATAGATGCAGAAAAAGCCTTTGATAAAATACAACACCCATTCCTATTAAAAACATTAGAAAGCATAGGAATAGAAGGGTCGTTCCTAAAAATAATAAACAGCATATATCTAAAACCATCAGCTAATATCATCTGCAATGGGGATAAACTAGATGCATTCCCAATAAGATCAGGAGTGAAACAAGGATGCCCATTATCACCTCTACTATTTGACATTGTACTAGAAAAACTAGCAGTAGCAATTAGAGAAGAAAAAGAAATTGAAGGCATCAAAATAGGCAAGGAGGAGCCAAGTTATCACTCTTTGCTGATGACATGATGGTCTACTTAAAGAATCCTAGAGATTCAACCAAAAAACTAATTGAAATAATCAACAACTTTAGCAAAGTCGCAGGATACAAAATAAACCCGCATAAGTCATCAGCATTTCTATATATCTCCAACACAGCTCAGCAGCAAAAACTAGAAAGAGAAATCCCATTCAAAATCACCTTAGACAAAATAAAATACCTAGGAATCTATCTCCCGAGACAAACACAGGAACTATATGAACACAACTACACAACACTCTCCACACAACTAAAACTAGACTTGAACAATTGGAAAAACATTAACTGCTCATGGATAGGACGAGCCAATATAATAAAAATTACCATCCTACCCAAACTTACTTATCTATTTAGTGCCATACCCATTGAACTCCCAAAATATTTCTTTACTGATTTAGAAAAAAACATAACAAAATTCATTTGGAATAACAAAAGATCATGGATATCTAGGGAAATAATGAACAAAAAAACACATATGATGGGGGCCTTGCAGTCCCTGACCTAAAACTATATTACAAAGCAGCAGTCATCAAAACAATTTGGTACTGGCTAAGAGACAGAAAGGAGGATCAGTGGAATAGACTGGGGGCAAGTGACCTCAGCAAGACAGTATACGATAAACCCAAAGATCCCAGGTCTTGGGACAAAAATCCACTATTCGATAAAAACTGCTGGGAAAATTGGAAGACAGTGTGGGAGAGATTAGGAATTGATCAACACCTCACACCCTACACCAAGATAAATTCAAAATGGGTGAGTGACTTAAACATAAAGAAGGAAACCATAAGTAAATTGCGTAAACAAAGAATAGTATACATGTCAGACCTTTGGGAGGGGAAAGACTTTAAAACCAAGCAAGACATAGAAAGAGTCACAAAATGTAAAATAAATAATTTTTACTACATCAAATTAAAAAGCTTTTGTACAAACAAGACCAATGTAACTAAAATCAGAAGGGAAACAACAAATTGGGAAAAAATCTTCATAAAAACCTCTGACAAAGGTTTAATTACTCAAATTTATAAAGAGCTAAATCTATTGTACAAAAATCCAAGCCATTCTCCAATTGATAAGTGGGCAAGGGACATGGATAGGCAGTTCTCAGATAAAGAAATCAGAACTATTAATAAGCACATGAAGAAGTGTTCTAAATCTCTTATAATCAGAGAGATGCAAATCAAAACAACTCTGAGGTATCACCTCACACCTAGCAGATTAGCTAACATGATAGCAAAGGAAAGTAATGAATGCTGGAGGGGATGTGGCAAAGTAGGGACATTAATTCATTGCTGGTGGAGTTGTGAACTGATCCAACCATTCTGGAGGGCAATTTGGAACTATGCCCAAAGGACGATAAAAGAATGTCTACCCTTTGATCCAGCCATAGCACTGCTGGGTTTTTACCCCAAAGAGATAATGGACAAAAAGACTTGTACAAAAATATTCATAGCTGCGCTCTTTGTGGTGGCCAAAAATTGGAAAATGAGGAGATGCCCTTCAATTGGGGAATGGCTGAGCAAATTGTGGTATATGTTGGTGATGGAATACTATTGTGCAAAAAGGAATAATAAAGTGGAGGAATTCCATGGAGACTGGAACAACCTCCAGGAAGTGATGCAGAGAGAGAGGAGCAGACCCAGGAGAACATTGTACACAGAGACCAATACATTGTGGTATAATCGAATGTAATGGACTTCTCCATTAGTGGCGGTGTAATGTCCCTGAACAATCTGCAGGGATCTAGGAGAAAAAACACTATTCATAAGCAGAGGACAAACTGTGGGAGTAGAAACACCGAGGAAAAGGAACTGCCTGACTACAGTGGTTGAGGGGACATGACAGAGGAGAGACTCTAAACGAACACTCTAATGCAAATACTAACAACATGACAATGGGTTCGAATAAAGAACACATGTGATACCCAGTGGAATCATGCATCAGCCAAGGAGGGTTGGGGGGGAGGAAAAGAAAATGATCTTTGTCTTTAATGAATAATGCTTGGAAATGATCAAATAAAATATTATTTTTTAAAAAAAGAAAAGTAGTATGTATCCTAGGGCCCCCAATGTATTTTACTCTTAATCATACATATCATGGATGGATATAATTATAGTACAATATCCTTATCAAGAGGTATGTGAAGGAATGAAGAAACACTCAGAAATAGTTTACTTCCTGCTCTCTTGAAAGAAAAACCCCCCACAAAACCACAGTCTAACTTGGAGAAGGGTGATCCAGTTCCCAGAATCTATCCATACACAATAGTAAAAGAATGCTTTGGTGGGGCAGCTAGATAGTTCAGTGGGTTGAGAGCCAGACCAAAAGATAGGAGGTTCTGAGTTCAAATCTGTTCAGATACTTCCTCACTATGTGACCTGGACAAGTCACTTAACCTTCATTGCCTAGCCCTTACTACTCTTTTGCCTTAGAATCAATATATAGTATTAATTCTAAGACAAAAGGCAAGGTTTTAAAATAAAAGAGTGCTTTGGAAAGGTCAGCTAAGATGGTAGAGTGACTGGAAGCAATATCACTAAGTATTGTCTTACAATTACTCCACAAAGTTGTAAAAAATCCCAAAGACCAAATACTCACTGGAGAATACAAGAAAACACTCACAATGAGTCATTTTTACAGCTATTTGTCATATAGAGAAAGATAAAATATCCATGGACATTGGAAACAGGAGCTCTAGGTTTGAGTACATTGCATGGAGCCTTTCAGTGCTGGATTTTGCACCAGAGTTTAGGAATGGGTGTAAATGGAAAGGAGAGATAGAACACATAACCCTCTGGTGTAAATCAAATGCCTTGCCTGACCATCAAGGGTTTCGCAAGATGACCTTTAAGATGTTTGATTTACACCAGAGGCACTGCAAACACTTTGGGATACTTCAGGCTATTTGATGAGATAAGAGTTTCCAAATCAGAGCTCAGGATAGTATTTGATAAATCCAAAGATAATAGCTTTTGAGGAAGGACTCACTATTCAACTAAAAATGTTGAGATAATTAGAAACAGTCTGGCAGAAACTAGAACTAGACTAACATTCATATCATGCACAAAGATATGCTTCAAATGGGCAACTGACTAGGCATGAAGAATGACATAAACAAATTAAAGGAGCTAGGAAGAAATTACTGATCAGATGTATGGCTAAGGAATGGGTTCATGGCCAAATGAGAAATAAAGGGGATCACAGAAGGCAGAATAAATAATTTCAATTACATAAAATTAAAAAAGTTTTTTTAAATAAATTAATCCAATGCAGGTAAAATGAGAAGAGAAGCAAGTAAATTGGAAAAAAAAAATTGCAGCGAGTTACTCTAATGAGTCTTATTTCCAATATATACAGGGAACTGATTCAAAGTAATAAGAGTCAATCCCCAATTGCTAACTGGTCAAAGGATAGAGGCTGTTTTCAAAGAAATAAATAGCTAGATAGAAAAATGCTCTAATTCACTAATAATTAGAGAAATGCAAATTAAAACAACTTTGAGTTTCTGATAACAGCCATCATTTTGGCAAGTTGACAAAAACTGGAAAATGGCTTATGCCAGAGAGGCTGCGTGAAAATAAGCCCGTTACTGTTCTGTTAGAGGAGCTGGTTCAGCCAATTAGTTAGAGTTCAGCCAATTTGGAAAGCAATTTTAAACTATGTGCAGAAAGTTACTAAACTGTATAATGTCTCAATCCAGTGATTTCATTACTCTAAAGAGATAAAAGAGGGAAGGGATGCTATGCTAACAAAAAAATTGATAGTAGCTCTTTTTGGGGTGGCAAAGAATTGGAAATTAGTGGGAAGTGTGAATTTTAAAACTACTCCACCCTACTCAGACTTTACTTTAGAAGATCTAATTTAGCTATTTCCTAATCAATAACAATAGAGAAACTTGGACTAACAGAATCAAGTCTTGGGAACTCTACATTTCTCCACCCTACTTAGTTTAACAAGGTCAGGAATGTCTGCATCATACTCAAGGATTAATTATCTGAGAAAATGGCTTTCAACAGACATGTGCAGAAACAGCGGACACACCACTGCTCTGTCCAAAGTCAAGCTAAGCTATCATTGGTACAGGCGAGATGCAGGAAAGTGACATAAAACCATCTACATAGTGCACGTTGCTTCCTCTCTTCGCCCTCTTTTCCCTGAGAGGCATCTCTGGCTGGGCAGCGTGCTAAGCGTTTCAACATCTTGGCATGGTGGCATTTATTTGTCTGGGTTTTGGTGGTGAGTTTGCCCTTGAGCTAATTCAGGTTCAGGCATCATGGCTGAGCCCTCTTGGAGTAACTTGTGTGAGTGGAGAGAAGGAATATAAGAGTTATGAAGGCAGAAACCATATGTCTTGGCAGCTGATTGGCTATATGACCTGAAGGAGAATAAAGAGGCTGATTGATGCTGAGGTAGCAAAATTTGCCCTTTTCTAAAAGTATTTAAAATTTTTTTCAAAATTTTAAAATATTTTATTGATTTTCCTCTATGTATTATAACCTTATATTCCTGTGAGAAACTTAAAGATAGATATAGTATCTTTATGTTCTTACATTCATTCATTTACAAACATTTAACCTTGTGAGGAATGTCTTGGAACCATCTCTAACTAGGTTTTGAGAGGACTGTTAAATTTTCTATTTATTTGGAGAATTTGGAGAAACCCTGGGAAGGAGAGATTGAGGTTAGTTTGGTTGTGTCAGTGAATAAACCCCCTCTTAAGGGTTTTCCCCTTGAAGGGGCTGAGAGCTGAAGGCTGCCCTCTGTTCCCTTAATAATATGATGAAGACACAGATTAGTAGAGAGCTCTACCAGATTTGCCACACCACAGGAATGGAGATTGATTTGTGATTAGGAATTTTGTGAAACCTCATCTTCCTGGGAATACCACTCTGATAATCTCTCTAATAATCAATATCAGTTGAATCAGGACTTTTGCTTTATGCTGATTCTCTTAGAGATCTTCCCCTAAAGCCAACTATACCCTCTAGCTCTTTATCTCTTCACTTAAATGATCTGACTGCTATTGTACAATCTATCTTCCAGGGAAATCCCTCTTGAGCCAAGCTGAAATGTCCAGTCAGTCCACTTAGATCTTGATAGGATAAGGATCAGGCATTGTTACAGATACTACATGGAGGTCACTTGAGAAATCTTGTGAGAAATAGTTGTGATTCACAATCCAGAGCTCTGGAAAAGTTGTTTACCCTCCAAGGCTCAGAACTGACCAGGTCTGGCAGAAACTAGATCTAGACTAACATTCACATCACGTACAAAGATATGCTTCAAATGGGCAACTGACTAGGCCTGAAGAATGACATCATAAACAAATTAAGGGAGCTAGGAAGAAATTATTTATCGGATGTATGGATAAGAAATGGGTTCATGGCCAAATAAGAAATAAAGGGGATCCCAGAAGGCAGAATAAACAATTTCGATTACATAAAATTAAAAAAAAAGTTTTTGTATAGATTAATCCAATGCAGCTAAAATGAGAAGAGAAACAAGTAAATTGAAAAAAATTTTTGCAGGAAGTTACTCTAATGAGTTTTATTTCTAATATATACAGGGCAGAAATGCAAGGATGGTTCAATATTAGGAAAACCATCCACATAATTGACCATACAATCAAGCAAACTGACAAAAATCACATGATTATCTCAATAGATGCAGAAAAAGCCTTTGACGAAATACAACACTCATTCCTATTGAAAATGCTAGGAAGCATAGGTTTAGAAGTGCCTTTCCCACAAAATAATAAACAGTATATATCTAAAACCATCAGCAAACATCATCTGCAATGGGGATAAACTAGATACCTTCCCAATAAGATCAGGAGTGAAACAAGGATGCCCATTATCACCTCTATTATTTAACATTGTACTAGAAACACTAGCTGTAGCAATTAGAGAAGAAAAAGAAATTGAAGGTATCAAAATTGGCAATGAGGAGACCAAGCTATTACTCTTTGGGGATGATATGATGGTCTACTTAAAGAAACCTAGAGAATCAACCAAAAAGCTGTTAGAAATAATCAACAACATTAGCAAAGTCTCAGGATAGAAAATAAACCCACATAAGTCATCAGCATTTCTATATATCTCCAACCCATTTCGGCACCAAGAATTAGAAAGAGAAATTCCATTTAAAATCACCCTAGACAATATAAAATATTTAGGAATCTATCTACTGAGACAAACACAGGTACTATATGAACATAACTATAAAACACTCTCCATACATTTAAAACTAGATCTAAACAATTGGAAAAACATTGATTGCTCATGGGTGGGACGATCTAACATAATAAAAAAGACAAACCTGCCCATATTAATTAACTTATTTAGTGCCATACCCATTGAACTACCAAAAAACTTTTTTACTGAATTAGAAAAAAAAAAACACAACAAAGTTCATTTGGAAGAACAAAAGATCAAGGATATCCAGGGAAATCATGAAGAAAAAAAAACCCACAAAGGAAGGACTTGTAGTCCCAGATCTCAAACTATAATATAAAGCAGTGTTCATCAAAACAATTTGGTACTGGCTACAAGACAGAAAGGAGGATCGGTGGAACAGACTTGGGATAAATGACCTCAGGAAGACAGTCTATGATAAGCCCAAAGATCACAGTTTTGGGGATGAAAACCAACTATTTGATAAAAACTGCTGGGAAAATTGGAAGACAGTATGGGAGAGATTAGGTTTGGATCAACATCTCACACCCTACACCAAGATAAACTCAGCATGGGTGAATGACTTGAATATAAAGAAGGAAAGTATAAGCAAATTAGGCGAGCACAGAATAGTATACTTGTCAGATCTTTGGGAAAGGAAAGACTTTAAAACCAAGCAAGAGCTAGAAAAATGTCACAAAATGTAAAATCAATAATTTTATTACATCAAATTAAAAAGGTTTTGTACAAACAAAACTAATGCAACCAAAATTAGAAGGGAAGCAACAAACTGGGAAACAATCTTCATAACAAAAACCTCTGACAAAGGTCTAATTACTCAAATTTATAAAGAGCAAACGTGTTGTACAAAAAAATCAAGCCCTTCTCTAATTGATAAATGGGCAAGGGGCATGAATAGGCAATTTTCAGTTAAAGAAATAAGAACTATTAATAAGCACATGAAAAAGTGTTCTAAAACTCTTTTAATCAGAGAGATGCAAATCAAAACAACTCTGAGGTACTACCTCACACCTAGTAGATTCACTAACATGACAGCAACAGAAAGTAATGAATGCTGGAAGGGATGTGGCAAAGTCAGGACATTAATTCATTGCTGGTGGAATTGTGAATTGATCCAACCATTCTGCAAGGCAGTTTGGAACTATGCCCAAAGGGCATAAAAAAAAGACTCTGCCCTGTGATCCAGCTATAGCACTGCTGGGTTTGTACCCCAAAGAGATAATAAGGAAAAAGACTTGTACAAGAATATTCATAGCTGTGCTCTTTGTGATGGCAAAAAATTGGAAAATGAGGAGATGCCCTTCAATTGGGGAATGGCTGAACAAATTGTGGTATATGTTGGTGATGGAATACTATTTTGCTCAAAGGAATAATGAACTGGAGGAATTCCATGGGAACTGGAACAACCTCTAGGAACTGATGCAGAGTGAAAGGAGCAGAACCAGGAAAACATAGTACACAGAGACTGATCCACTGTGGCACAACTGAATGTAATGGACTTTTCTATTTGTGGCAATGCAGTGATCCTGAAGAACTTGGAGGAATCTATGAGAAAAACCACTATCCATATTCAGAGGAAACACTGTGGGAGTAAAAACACCAAAGATAAACAACTGCTTGGTCACATGAGCCAAGGGGATATGGTTGGGGATGTAGACTCTAAGTGAACATCCTAGTGTAAACAACAACATGGAAATAGGTTCTGATCAAGGACACAAGTAATACCCAAAGAAATTGTGTGTCGGCTGTGGAAAGGGTTGGTGGAGGGGAGGGATGGAAATAAAGTGAGTATTGTAACCCCCAAAAAAATTAAATTAAAAAAATAAAATAAAGAAATAATATATATACAGGGAACTGATTCAAAGGAATAAGAGTCGATCCCCAGTTGCTAACCGGTCAAAGGATAGAGGCTGTTTTCAAAAGAAATAAATAGCTAGATAGAAAAATGTTCTAATTCACTAATAATTAGAGAAATGCAAATTAAAACAACTTTGAGTTTCTGATAACAGCCATCATTTTGGCAAGTTGACAAAAACTGGAAAATGGCTTATGCCAGAGAGGCTGCGTGAAAATAAGCCCATTACTGTTCTGTTAAAGGAGCTGGTTCAGCCAATTAGTTAGAGTTCAGCCAATTTGGAAAGCAATTTTAAACTATGTGCAGAAAGTTACTAAACTGTATAATGTCTCAATCCAGTGATACCACTACTCTAAAGAGATAAAAGAGGGAAGGGACCCATGCTTATAAAAAAAATTGATAGTAGCTCTTTTTGGGGTAACAAAGAATTGGAAATTAGTGGGAAGGTGCTTATGAATTAGGGCATATTATTGCAAATAATATATATGTGTGTATATGATATATAAGTTTGATGGAATACTATTGTGCTATAAGAAATAATGAAGGGAAAAATTTCAGATATGTATGATATAATGAAGTGAAAAGAAGCAGGAGGAGAATTTGTATAAAAGCAAAAATATTGTGAAGATAAATAACTTTGAAAGATTTACTAACCAATTAATGTGGTGACTAATTATAATTCCAAAGGACTCATGTTGAAACAAACTATCCATCTTCTGATGGAGAAGTGATGGGCTCAGTGTGCAGATTGAGACATGTACTCTATGACCATTGTAGGAATTTGTTTTGCTTGACTATACATAATTATTAGTTGAGTTTTTTCTATCTTTTTTAATTGGAGGAGTTGGAAGGGAGGGAAGATGGCTGTTTCTTAATTGAAAAAAATTATTTTAAAAAGTCTGGATCCCTTTGAACACTTAGTACCCTCAGGGAGGAAAAAAACCACTTTATTGGGAGTTGTAACATTTAAATTAGTTTCTTGTAATAAAAGTATTATATTTTTATGAGGTTTATTAATATTATTAGAAATCAAGGAAATAAGAAAAGACAAAATAAGAAAAGCACGTGCCCAGGGCTGAATAGCCCATTCACAGCCACTTACATTTTGCATGCCAGGTAGAGAGATGCATGTGCCTTGAAGTGGAAGAAGAGAGGCTCTTGGGAGGCAGAGAGCCCTTTAAAAACTAAATTGTGTTCTCACACTCAGATGAGGACTCAGGTGAGATTATAGGGAATTCTGGGAAGAACCAAGGACTTCTGGGGATTGAAGTCTGGGGTTCAAATCTCCATTTTTACATTTCTCCCTTTGATCATTATTGGGAAACCACTTTCCCCAAAAGGATCATGAAAACATAATCAACTTAAAGATTACAATAATTTGAGGATAAGAGGGAAAAAAAACAAAACCAATAATTGCTAGACACATTGACAAAAAGTCAGTTGGGGGCAGTCTCCTTTGGCATGAAAGTATACATACAAATAAATGTTCAATCAACCACACCCAAAGTTCATTTTTGATCTACTCATGCAGCTTGTGGTCTGGAGGCATCTTCATGGTGTCTTCTCCAAACCATTCAGTTTCTGGAATCAGAGAGGTAGTATGTTTCTTAACCTAAAATTCTTCTCAAAAGGAATTTAAACTTTGCAATTTAAAATAATAATATTTTTTACAATCCCCCCTTAAAGAGGGTGATTGAAAAACACAGGGATCATTCAGGGATGCATGGCTGAGTTATGAGGTATATGAATCAATTGGCAAGAGAAATTAAAAAGACCTCAGAGAAATCCAAATAAAAAAGAAAATTTCTGGATGAAATTATAGACTATCAAAGTCTTATGTATAAAAATTCCAAGTAAAGGAAAAATAAATGTATAACAGGTCCTTGAATCAGAGTCCAATTAAAATGATATAAGTAAGTAAGCATTTACCCAGTCAGTAGCCAGGACTACAGAAAGTTGCCACATTATGAAAAACAGAAAAGGGACTAGATTATAGGAGCCAGGTTAGGAGCCAAGTTTGGGATACTTATCTGTAAATATTTTCACAAAGAGTGTGGATACAAGGAAGGCCTGCATCTTAACATATGTTAAGCGTCGTTGCAACCATGAGACTTCACACTAGCTTCAAGTCCTTTGTATTGGCTTAGAAGTACATCAATCCTTCCTGGATTGGTTTCTTTGGCCCTGTGCAGTGGCTCTTTTGTATATCTTGTCCTGGAATCAGACATAATCATTAAGCAAAGTCCCATAATTTTTTAAAAAATAAGCAGTGGCATCATTTTTATAGTCTCAAGCTCTTGGGGCACGCATTGACATTATAGCAAATGTATTTTAAACTTATATTACTGATAAATTAAAAAAAGTTAAAAAAAATCTTAATACTGGTGACATGTACTTCAAATATAAAAAAGGAGAGAAAAATTTAAAAAACCAAATAATGTATTGCACATGCAGGAAAAATATAATAATAAAAGAGTTTTAAATTTAAAAAATATATAGCTCATTGACACACTGTGTCAGCTAAGAAAATATAGAATACAAGGTTTTCTCACCAAAAATGAGATTTAGTTCCTCTTCATGTCTGGCCATGATCTGTAAAATGGAGATTTGAACCCCAGACTTCAATCCCCAGAAGTCCTTGCTAGTTCCCAGATTGCCCTATAATCTCCATGAATCTCACCTGAGTGCAAGATCACAAATTATTATTTAAAGGGGCTCTCTGCCTACTCGCACTCTCTTCCTGCTTCCACTTCCAAGTACATGCTTCTCTCAAGATGTAGTAAGGGAAATTGAATGGGCCTTTCGGCCCTCCTAGGCACGTGTTATCTTATTTTGTATTTTCTTTATTTCTTAATCTTTAATAAACCTCATAAAATAGAATAGTTTTAGCAGAGAAACTAAATTTTTAATCTTAACTGTATGGCAACCACTAGCTTGGATGAGAACTTCTCAAATTTTTTAGCCTAGATAATGATTTCTAAGCCACATTTCTCCAAGATGCTCTTTTAGAAAACCATCTTGATCAGCTCCTGCTGGCAGCCATCTGATTTGGACTTTCTTGATTCACTATCCCTCACCTGGTCCCAGCCCTGCCCACCCCGGTTGCCTGCTCTGGCTCTGGCTCCTGCTCCTGGTCTCTCTCTTGTTACCTGGCCCAGCTGATCCTGGCCCAGCAACCCTGGCCTCAGAGCAGATCGCTCATCACCTCAGGCCCAAGACTCACTTCCACCAGCTGGTAAAAAAACGGGGATGATTTTTCATTAGACTACGATTAGCCTCCATGTGGCAAGAGGCAGGGGATAGCAGAGGGGGAGAAAGAGGAGAAGGAAGAGACTTTTCCAAAGAAGAACTTAAAGTATAACTACTTAAAAAGATATCTTTTGACTGCATTGATCCTTTTATTTACTTCACTTGAGTGGCAGGGGAAAAATTCAGCTCCCTGCAACTCTTTAGCCAAATTTGAGATTCCTAAAATCCACCCTTACTATGGGTAGGCAGTTCAGTGGCTCAGTGAATTGAGAGCCAGGCCTAGAGATGGGAGGTCTTTGGTTGAAATCTGGCCTCAGACACTTCCTGGCGGTGTGGCCCTTGACAGGTCATTTAACCCCCATTGCCTACCACTTACCAATCTTCTGCCTTCGGACAATAGGCATATAAATGGGTAATTTAAAAAAAACACCATAAAAAACCCAAGGAACTTTAAAGAGACTGGAGGTTATATTTTTAAGATATTTCAGACTCCATGTTTTATAAAAATCTCTGTATTCTATTGCATTTTGCTGATTGTTTTAAGATTTAACTTTGTGATTTAAGTTCATATTTTATGTTTATATATTACTACATTCAATACTATTCTGTTACACTGGATCATTTTAATGTACTGGGTTTTAACTACTGTTAAATTCTGTTGCTTTTCCCCTATAACCATACTGAACAAACATTATTGAGTAAGCCCATATAAAAACAACTTTTTTATTTTGACTTTGTAAATTGTCACATAGAGAATAGATGGACTCCATCAGAAAATTGCTATAACAACCTTTGGAAAATTTAATGTGCTAAATATCTCAAATTGATTTTAAGGGTTCTTTAGACACAATTTTTAGAATTTTTCTTAACAATCTCTGGTCATTTTGCCTGCCCCTAGCACAAGGTAAGGCCCATTTTAGTAGCTGAAGTGAAATACAATTATAAACCGCAACTCCCACATTTATAAGAATGTGAATGGAAGTTGGGAAGTTAATTCATTTACTTCCACCAGAATGATATCTAGATTTCTTGATGATGTTTAAAACCGGAAATAAGTTTTACTTTATTTAAAAATATGTTTACCAAGGTTGAAAGATTTGCTACGTTTGTAAAAATTGTGACAAATATCCATCAGTTGATAGGCTTTTAAAAATGCCATACAGAAACTTATGTGAAATATGATAGTGGGTTTGTTTGCTATTGTAATTAACTGGACTATTGAGAATTTTGGGGATACTGATTCCTACATATTTGTACTACAAAATGTTACCTTGTGAAATTCATTTGCTTGTACCCACAGTGGATCCTGGCCAGATATGAAGAGGAAATGGATCTCATTTTTGGTGAGAAAGCCTTGCATTGTCTATTTTCTTAGCTGACACAGTGTATCAATGATTATAAGCTATATTTTTGAATTTTTAAAACTCTTTTATTATATTTTTCTTGCATGTGCAAAATACTATTTCAGTCTTTTATTTTTTCTCTCCCTTTTATATTTGAAGCACATGTCAATAGTATTAAGATTTTCTTTAACTTTTTGATTTTGCAGTAATATATATTAATTAATTTTATTTATTTTTATTTTATTAAATATAATTACTTATATTTAATATAATATATTATATTATATATTGTTATAAAGATATACATTATATATATAAATATATACATAAATATAATATATATTATTATAAATAAAATAATATAATAAAAATAATATATAAATATATTAAATATAAATACATTTATATTTAAAATTAATTAAAAAATTAATAAGTTTAAAATAAATTTGCTATAATATCAATGCATGCCCCAAAAGCTTGAGACTATAAAAATGATGCAGGAGCGAGGTGAGCTGAGTCAAGAAGCTTTGCTATGGCTTAGAAATCATTATCTAGGCTATCTTTAAAAAAAAAAAAATTGAGAAGTTCTCATCCAATCTAGTGGTTGCCATTAACTGTAACATTTAAATTAGTTTCTTGTAAGAAAAGCATTATATTTTTATGAGTTTTATTAAGACTATTAGAAATCAAGGAAATAAGAAAATACAAAATAAGAAAAGCACAACTTATAGTGTGGGTATAAAACCCTCCCTCAGTCCCCCAGAGATTCAGGTTTTTAAACCAGCACAAGTATAAGCAAGATCCTGTCTTTAGGGAAAAGTGGAGGTACAAAGATGTATAATTTATTATCCTTTACCTCCAAGAACTTGACTCTAGGAACAGCCCAACTCTAGTTAGGCAAGGAGACAAGATACACAAAACAAAAGAAAACAACACCTGCTTCCACCATCCCTCCCTCAAAACCCTCAAACAAAGCAACTCACAATGAAATTTCACCTTATGAAATCCAGAGGATGGAAACATTGCTTGGGGGTCATTATCAACTTAATTAGTGAAAAATTGATGAAGAAAACTAGATATTTAACACACATCTGAAAAGTGAGGATAATAATAACATCTATCTTCCAGGATTGTTGTGAGGATCAAACAAGATCATATTTGTAAAAAAACTTAAAGAACCATATAAATTCTAGTTATCATTATTGTTATTATTTTAGTAGGTGGCTTCCAAGCAGGGGCAAAAACAAGGGTAGGAGATCTGGGAAAATACGAGGAAATACAACTCCCCTTGAGATGATTATAGGCAAATGTATGTATGTCTATTATGTACATGTAGTTTATTTGGCTTTTTAAACAAAAGATAATAAACTCAAAAGTTGTCTGTATTTTTCTTTGAATTTCCTTCTATTATTTTCTGTGTGTTTAAAAATGCTTTATACCCTCTTTTCTTTTTTTATGGAAACCCATCCCTAGTTCCTTCTCGTCTCAAATTGTGACCTCTCCACCAATAAAAAAAAAAAGAAAAACAAAATCCTTGTAACATATAAGCATGGCCAATTAAAACAAACCCATACATTTGACATATACAAAAGGTATGCTTCATTCTATATCTTGAGTCCATTATCTTTTTTTCAAGTGGTAGACAGCATGTTTTATCAGTGTTCTGGAGCCATGGCTGATCTTTGCCCTGATCAAAGTTCTTAAGTCTTAAGTCTTCCAAAGTGGTTAAAATTAAAATTGATTGCAGCACAAAAAAACACAATCACTTTATTGGTAAGACTAATAATTATCAATAAATTAGGTCTCTCTCCTCAGTAAGGAAAAAGATTTCTAGGTGAGCCAAGCTAATCTTTTTTAATGGTATTTCTGGGAAGCACAGAACAAAGAACATGATACATAGGAGATGGGATACAATATGATCATAAAGGGCAACATCAAACTAGCCATGACTCATACTTTCTCTTTTGCTAACAGGATTGATAAGTCCATTTTCTTGTTAGTGAAACAGAGATAACAAAATTCCTTGACATGAAGTGATTCTTAGGAAAGGTAAACGTCTGAACCTAAGATAGAGCACGTTGCCAGTAATTGTCCAAGGAAAGCCAGTGGTATAGAGATAGCAGGTTTCCTTCAATTAAATATGTCTTAGGAAACTGAATGCTTAAAGTTAAGATAGCAGCTTTCTTTTAATTAAATATTTTAGTAGGGAAGCTGAATTTTTGAGCCTATGAATTTCTGAGTTGAACTTACAAAGAAATATGGCTTTGGCAGTTACAGTATAGAATAAAATGTTAAATATAAAATCAATATTTGATCTTTTCAATTGCTTTTCTTTAAAATGTTATTTAAAAAAACTGTTACCTTCTAGCTTAGAATTGATAGCAAATATTGGTTCCAAGACAGAAAAACTACAAGGACTAGGCAATTGGGATTAAGTGACTTGCACAATGTCACACAGCTAGAAAGTGTGTGATGTCAGATTTGAAGCCAAGACTTCCCATTTCCAGGAGTGACTCTATCCATTGAGCCCCTTTAAAAAATGTTGATGATAGTGTATGTATAATTCTCCTGGTTCTGCTCACTGTACTCTATATCAGATCATACAGGTCTTCTCTGAAAATGTCCCCTTCATAATTTCTAACTGGGCAATAACTTTGCATTTTCATAATTTATTCAACCATCTCTCAAAGGGTCTCTGCTTCTTTTCTGCCTTAGAGTGGTGGTGTCAAATGCAACTAGAAATGGGAGCTGCTAATCCATATATATAAAGGTCTGGGAACTACATGCTGACTTAGTTTTAAAATTCAATGTTAACTATGTTTTATTGTATTTTTAATTCTTTTGTTAAATACTGCATTACCTAATGACATTGTAATCTGCTTTGGGCTGTACTCCTAAGTGTTGCTGGATGTATGTTTAGTGTTTCTGCTGTAAATTACATTAATCATTCCCCCCCCCCCTCACCTATAGATCCAACCAAAGCTTCTAGCTCAAGACAGCTGCTACTATTTCTATATAATTTTATGAATGTTAGAATTGTGATACAGAATTAGCTTTCTTTAGAGTCACAAGACAGGCTGGTCAGATTTAAATATTCCTAGTAAAATATTACAGTGGGGATATCATAAAATGTTATGTAAGGCATATTTCAGCCCTCTACAAAGAGACCATTTGTTTATGGAGAGGATTATTAGAATGGACTTAATAAGAAGAATTCATTTAATTGGGCCGTCACTCCATTTTAGCCTAATAATGGAAAATGGTAATGACTGTTGCCTATTTGGGGATAATAAGCATATCTCTTCTGAAAATTTAGTCTTTTTGAGTTTCATGTGATTAGAACAGCTAATTAGACATTAAAGAGGAATGAAGAAGTGTGCTTTAGCCTTTAAATTAAGAAACTGCAAGCAAAAATGAAAAAGAAAATAAATCTAGAACCAATATGAAAAGGTGAGGCCACCTCTGTATTTCAGCTTGTAAATTTATGCCTCTTTAGGCTTTCTAATTATTTTTCATTTATTTTAAGTGAGCTTAATCTAGATAATTTGTCTTCAGAGGCACTGAAATTCAAAGGCACCTAATTAATTAAAAAAAATTACCTAATTTGGAATGTAGGTACAATCCAACTCCACCCTGTAGGCTTCATTCTTGTTTTAGAAAAAAATAAATTCAGAAGGCGAGGGATTAAGTCGGAATTCTAATTGCTGGTAACAATAACATTTTACATTAATGTAGATTACAGGGTTGACACTTATGGATATTATACTGTTTCCTAAAGGGCAGACAAAGGCTTAAAGAAGGCCAATGGAATTAAACTTGGGTTAAAAAAAAATCAGCTTCATAAGTATAAGATGAGGGAGTGAAATAACCTTATATAGCAATTTGTGTGAAAAAGGTTTAATTTGAACCTCATCAAAACCTATGAAAAGGTTAATGCATCCATTCATTTTTAAAAAAATAATTTATTTTTTTATTTGGTCAATTTCAAACATTATTCCTTGGTTACAAAAATCATATTCTATTCCTCCATCCCCTCCCACTTCGCCCTTCCTGTAGCCGACACGCAATTCCACTGGGTATCACATGTGTCCTTGATCAGAACCTATTTTCATGTTGTTGGTGTTTGCACTAGGATGTTCATTTAGAGTCTACATCCCCAGCCATATCCCCTCAACCCATATATTCCAGCAGTTGTTTTTATTGTGTTTCTACTCCCACAGTTTTTCCTCTGATATGGATAGTGTTCTTTCTCATAGATCCCTCTGGGTTGTTCATGATCACTGCATTGCCACTAATGGAGGAGTCCATTACATTCGATTGTACCACAGTGTATCAATCTCTGTGTACAATGTTCTGGTTCCGCTCTTTTCTCTCTGCATCACTTCCTGGAGGTTGTCCCAGTCCCCATGGAATTCCTCCACTTTATTATTCTTTTGAGCACAATAGTATTCCATCACCAACAGATACCATAATTTGTTCAGCCATTCCCCAGTTGAAGGGCATCCCCTCATTTTCCAATTTTTTGCCACCACAAAGAGCACAACTAGGAATATTCTTGTACCTGTATTATTCCATATTTTCTCTTTGGAGTACAAACTCAGCAGTGCTATGGCTGGATCAAAGGGCAAACAGTCTTTTAGTGTCTCTTGGGCATAGTTCCAAATTGCCCTCCAGAATTGTTGGATCAATTCACAACTCTACCAGCAATGCATTAATGTCCTGACTTTGCCACACCCCCTCCAGCATTCATTACTTTCCTTTGCTATCATGTTAGTGAATCTGCTAGGTGTGAGGTGGTACCTCAGAGTTGTTTTGATTTGCATCTCTCTGATTATAAGAGATTTAGAACACTTTTTCATGTTCTTATTAATAGTTTTTATTTCTTTAACTGCAAATTGCCTATTCATGCCCCTTGCCCATTTATGAATTGGGGAATGGCTTGATTTTTTGTACAATTGATTTAGCTCTTTGTAAATTTGAATAATTAGACCTTTGTCAAAGGTTTTTGTTATGAAGATTGTTTCCCAGTTTGTTGCTTCCCTTCTAATTTTGGTTGCATTAGTTTTGTTTGTACAAAACCTTTTTAATTTGATGTAATAAAATTATTGATTTTACATGTTGTGACATTTTTCTAGCTCTTGCTTGGTTTTAAAGTCATTCCTTTCCCAAAGGTCTGACATGTATACTATTCTGTGTTTACCTAATTTAGTTATAGTTTCCTTCTATATGTCCAAGTCATTCACCCATGCTGAGTTTATCTTGGTGTAGGGTGTGAGATGTTGATTCAAACCTAATCTCTCCCACACTGTCTTCCAATTTTCCCAGCAGTCTTTATCAAATAGTGGATTTTTGTCCCCAAAGCTGGGATCTTTGGGCTTGTCATAGACTAGTCTATTCCACTGATTGTCCTTTCTGTGTCTTAGCCATTACCTTATTATTTTGATTACTGCTGCTTTATAGCATAATTTGAGATCTGGTACTGCAAGGCCACCTTCCTTTGCATTTTTTTTTATTGTTTCCTTGGATATCCTTGGTCTTTTGTTCTTCCAAATGAACTTTGTTATGTTTTTTTCTAATTCAGCAAAAAAGTTTTTTGGTAGTTCAATGGGTATGGCACTAAATAAGTAAATTAATTTGGACAGGATTGTCATTTTTATTATGTTAGCTCATCCCACCCATGAGCAATCAATGTTTTTCCAATTGTTTAGATCTAGTTTTAATTGTGTAGAGAGTGTTTTGTATTTGTGTTCATATAGTTCCTGTGTTTGTCTTGGCAGATGGATTCCTAAATATTTTATATTGTCTAGGGTGATTTTAAATGGAATTTCTCTTTCTAATTTTTGGTGCCGAAATGGGTTGGAGATATATAGAAATGCTGATTACTTATGTGGGTTTATTTTGTATCCTGAGACTTTGATAAAGTTGTTGATTATTTCCACTAGCTTTTCAGTTGATTCTCTAGGATTCTCTAAGTAGACCATCATATCATCTCCAAAGAGTGATAGCTTGGTCTCCTCATTGCCAATTTTAATACCTTCAATTTCTTTTTCTTCTCTAATTGCTACAGCTAGTGTTTCTAGTACAATGTTAAATAATAGAGGTGATAATGGGCATCCTTGTTTCACTCCTGATCATATTGGGAATGCATTTAGTTTATCCCCATTGCAGATGATGTTGACTGATGGTTTTAGATATGTACTGTTTATTATTTTGTGGGAAAGGCACTTCTAAACCTATGCTTCCTAGCATTTTCAATAGGAATGAGTGTTGTATTTCGTCAAAGGCTTTTTCTGCATCTATTGAGATAGTCATGTGATTTTTGTCAGTTTGCTTGTTTGTATGGTCAATTATGTGGATGATTTTCCTAATATTGAATTATCCTTGCCTTCCTGGTATGAATCCCACCTGATCATAGTGAATAACCCTCATAATTACTTGCTGGAGTCTTTTTGCTAGTATTCTATTTAAGATTTTTGCATGTATATTCATTAAGGAGATTGGTCTATAGTTTTCTTTCTCTGTTTTTGACCTGCCTGGCTTTGGAATCAGTACAATATTTGTATCATAAAAGGAATTTGGTAGAACTCCCTCTTTGCTCCTTATGTCAAATAGTTATAGTATTGGGATTAGCTATTCTTTGATTGTTTGATAGAATTCACTTCTGAATCTAAGCAGGCCTTGAGGATTTTTTCTAGGGGGTTCTTTCTTTTTCTAATATGGGATTATTTAAGAATTCTATTTCTTCTTCTGTTAATCTAGGCAATTTACATTTTTTAAACATTCATCCATATCACCTAGATTGGCATATTTATTGCTATATAATTGGGTAAAATAGTTTTTAATGATTTCCTTAATTTCCTCTTCATTGGAGGTGAGGTCTCCCTTTTCATCTATGATACTGTTGATTTGGTTTTCTTCTTTCCTTTTTTCATTAGATTGACCAGTGCTTTGCCTATTTTGTTTGTTTTTTCAAAATACCAGCTTCTAGTCTTATTTATTAGTTCAATAGTTCTTTCACTTTCAATTTTATTAATTTCTCCCTTAATTTTTAGGATCTCTAATATAGCTTTTTTCTAGGGATTTTTAATTTGTTCTCTTTCAAGTTTTTTGATTTGCATGTCCAATTCATTGATCTCTGCCCTCCCTAATTTGTTAATATATGAACTCAAGGATATAAATTTTCCCCTGAGTACTGTTTTGGCTGCATTCTATAGATTTTGAAAGGATGTCTCATCATTGTCATTTTCTTCAATGAAATTATTAATTGTTTCTATGATTTGTTCTCTGACTAGTCAATTTTGGAGAATCATATTATTTAATTTCCAATTAATTTTTGATTTGGCTCTCTATGTACCCTTACTGATCGTTATTTTTATTGTGTTATGATCTGAAAAGGTTGCATTTATTATTTCTCCTTTTCTGCATTTGCTTGTATGTTTTTATGACCTAGTACATGGTCAACCTTTGTCAATGTACCATGTGCTGCTGAAAAGAAGGTGTATTCCTTTTTGTCCCTATTTATTTTTCTCCATATATCTATTAACTCTAATTTTTCTAAAATTTCATTCACATCTTTTACCTCTTTCTCATTTATTTTTTGATTTGATTTATCTAAATTTAATAGTGGTAGGTTCAAGTTTCCCACTAGTATAGTTTTACTATCTATTTCCTCCTTCAATTCCACTAGTTTCTCCTTTAGAAATTTGCATGCTATACCATTTGGTGCATATATGTTGATTAGTGATATTTCCTCATTGTCTATACTTCCTTTTATCGGTTGTATTTACATTCCTTATCCCTTTTAATCAGATCTAGTTTTACTTTGGCTTCATCAGATATCATGATTGCAACTCCTGCCTACTTTCTATCAGTTGAAGTCCAATAGGTTTTGCTCCAACCTTTAATTCTAACCATGTGAGTGTTTACCCACCTCAGGTGTGTTTCTTGTAGACAACATATGGTAGGATTTTGGATTCTAATCCACTCTCCTATTTGTTTTCCTTTTATGGGTGAGTTCATCTCATTCACATTCAAAGTTATGATTGTCACTTGTTTATTCCCCAGAATTTTGATATCCTCTCTTAGTTCTGTCCTTTCCTCTTTTGCTATATCCTTTTAAACCAGTGGTTTACTTTTAATCAATCCCCCTAATCCCCTCCCTTGATATGCTTCCCTTTCTGGCCCCTCCCTTTTTGTTCCCTTCTTGTTTTTATAGGGTTTGTTAAGTTTCCTACCCCCTCTCTTTCCCTCCCTTTTTGTACTCCCTCACCCCTACCCCCTTAGTTTTCCCTTCTCACTTTCCCTGTAGAATAAGATAGAATTCAAGACCCCAATGGATCTAGATGCTCTTCCCTCTCAGAATTGATTTCACTGAGAGTAAGGTTTAAGTATTACCTGTTACCACTGTCTTCCTCTCCTTCTTATAAGAGTATTCTTCCCTTCCTCTTCCCATGTGTATCTTTGTGTGATAAAGATTATCCTATTTATTTTATTTCTTCAAGTATTTCTTGGTGCCATCTTTGATTCCCCCCTCCCTTTTCCTTATTTTTTTGCATATCATCTTATAGCACTTATTACCCCAATCTCTTCATGTGAATAATTCTTCTAATTAATATAATAGTGAATATAATTTTTGAGAGTTACAAAGAACATTTCCCCATATATATATATATATATATATATATATATATATATATATATAATTTGATATAATTGTAGCCTTAAAGAAGAAAGTTTGAATAAAAAAATCATCCTCCCTTTTTCCCTCTATTTCTTATTTACCTTTTCATGTTTCTCTTGATCTTTGTGTTTGGATAGCAAACTTTCCACTTAGTTCTGGTCTTTTTTTTACAAATACTTGGAAATCTTCTATTCTGTTGAATGCCCGTACTTTCCCCTGGAAGTATATTTTGATGGATAGTTGATCCTTGGTTGAAGATCCAATTCTCTTGCCTTTCTGAATATCATGTTCCAAGCCTTGTGGTCCTTTAGTGTGGAAGGTGCCAGGTCTTGTGTGATCCTGATTGGTGCTCCTTGGTATCTGAATTGTCTCTTTTTGGCTTCTTGTAGAATTTTTCTCCTTAGCTTGAAAACTCTGGAATTTGGCAATTCCTGGGAGTTGTCTTTTGAGGATTTAGAGTAGAGGGTATTGTATGAACTCTTTCTATGTCTATTTTCCCCCCTCATTCAAGAACATCAGGGAAGTTTTCTTGGATGATTTCTTGTAGTATGATGTCAAGATTTCTGTTTATTTCTGGCTTTTCAGGTAAACCAGTGATTCTCAAATTGTCTCTCCTTGCTCTGTTTTCCTGATCTGTCATCTTCTCAGTGAGATATTATATGTTTTCTTCTATTTTGTCAGTCTTTTGACTTTGCTTTATTAATTCTTGCTGTTTTGCAAGGTCATTGTCTTCCAGTTGCTTAGTTCTGGTCTTTAAAGACTGGTTTTCCTTTTTTGGTTTGGTCTATCCTGCTTTTCATGGCTTCCAACTGTTTCTCCAATTGCGAGTTCTTATCCTTTAAACTGCTATTTTCTCTTTGAACTATTTCCCACTTTTCTTGCCAGAAGGGCTTCCATCTATTTGATAAGCTCCAATTTAAATTCTTCAAGAGCTTGTGGACAATTTCCATTTTTTTGGGAAGTTTTTGGTGTATTTATTTGAATTTTATCTTGTATTTCCTCTGTAGCCTGGGTTTTTCCTCTGTAAAAAATTTCCAGGGTCAACCCCCACTTCTTGTTTTTCCTGGTGGAGGGATATTGTTGTTCCTGGGAAATTTGCCATCACTTTGGAGACTTTTCCTTCCCTTTTTAGTCAGATATTTGGGTATGATGGGCAGGCTCTCTCTTTATGGAGTTAAAGGAGCAAAGATTTTGCCTGAGGCAAGCTGTTGAATCTCTGCAGTTTCTGCTTCTTGCTGCCCTTCTCTGAGCTATCTTCCCGCAAGTGCCCATGGTCTCTGCTCTTCAGCCTGCTGGAGTTTCTGGTGTAGCTGCTCTCAGGGGTAGGTCTTTGGTGGTCTTAGCTCCCAAGGATCTAGAGGTGTCCCTTACTCACTCTAGATATGACCCTCGCTCACTTGCTGATTCTGGCATGAGCTGGCTCTGTCTCTGGTTCTGTCTCTGGCTCCATAGGTAGGGTGGGGGAGGGTAGATCAGCTTGCATTTTGGTGGGAGCTTTTTTGCCCCCTTATAGAGTGAAAATGCCCAAATTCCAAATACCTTTAATGCTGTGCCCTACTGTAGAGTCCCTTCATTCTTATGAATTTTGGATTTTTGGTCTTTTGAGGTAGTCTATATCGGTGGGTACTGAGGAGAGAATGAGTCATGCATCTAGACTGCCACCACATTTACCCGGAAGTTCTCCTTTCCCAATACATCCATTCTTAACCCCATTTTATAAATGAAGAAACTGAGGATCAAGTAGCTCACATGAGTTGCCTTTAGTGGAACTGCTAATGAGTGTTTGAAGCAGAATTTGATCCGGGTGTTTCAGCCTCTCAAAAGACTGGACGTTGGATAAAAGAATGCCTTGAGACTGTTTAAAAAGGCTTTGTCTGATGGTTAATGGTGGCTGATTCAATAGACTTGGTCTTTTACTGGATTGAAAATAAAGCAAAAGGACAGAATGCCAGATTAAAAAACATGAGAGTATAAATCATGGAATGATGAGTGGGTTTGAAAAGTAAGTCTGACAGTACAGTGAATAGAGAGTTGGTCTCTAAGTCAGAAAGTGTAGTGTTCTGATCTTACCTTTGACAAATAATGGCTGCATGTGTGGTAGGAGTTATATCCTTTCCCCATACAAGTTAGGCTACTTTTTCCTTAAAGAGAAATGATGTTATCTTGAAGTCTTTGTTGACTCATTGTGGCTTAGGCCATTGAAATCACTTTGTTATATTCAGAAGGAGCTCCAGGCACTCTCTTTCTGGGATGGTAGAAAATGATGGGACTTCTCTCAAGTAAATCTCCTTTTGTTAACTGTTGAATGATTTTGGATTATCTCATTTTTGTTATAGAACCTAAACTATCTGAGAGTCCAGGCCCAAAACAATTGTCATGGTCTCTCAGGATAGCAACCTGATGAGTTCATTGGAATGAGGGATGGACGATGCAGAAGAACCCAGATTGGCTTCCATGCTTTTGGAGATTTTGGTGATACCTCTAGAGATGGAGGTTCCTTTCTTTGAGTCCTTTTTTTCCCTTCTTAACCCTCAAATTAGAGAGTAAATTGTATAAATTCAGGAAAGACAGATTGATTTGAATATGCTTTGAATCTTGAAGAATGATACTTAAAGATAATTGTGATTGACTGTCTTTTAGATTTTCATTCAGAATTGTCTCTTAGCCTTCTAACTTGATCATTTAAACGTCTACTAGGGGATTTCCTTGGATTTATTTATCCTTAGAATTCAATTTACTTGGAAAGACTGATTATTTTTGAGGGTGTGGTAGGGGTGATAGTCCAAAGAGATGTTTATCTCATTAGAAAAGGTCAAATTCAGAACTAGCTGTGCCTAGGTAATATGGTCATTGCCTCAGCAGAAGCCTATTGAAAGAAACATCTTAGGAGGTTTTAGGTAGTCAATTTTTTGCACGCAAATATTGATAGAGGAAATCACATTAACATTGCTTATGTTGTGTATTATCTTTATTTATTCTGCTAAACATTTGACAATGATATTTTAATCTAATTCTGGCCCAGGATTGTGGTCCACTAATGAGAGTTTGATACCTTTGCTATAGATTACTTTAAGCACCTTACCCCCAAGAATTTAGAATGGTACATAAGAGAAATATCCTAACCCACTCCCCATGTAAATTAGGTTTTCTCCCTTTCCTTCTTTCTTTCTCTCCTATCTTAAGAATAATAGTGTGTATTGGTTCCAAGGCAGAAGAGCAATGGGCATTAAGTGGCTTGCCCAGAGACACTTGAACCCTGGACCTCCTGTTTCTAGGCCTGGTTCTCAATTCACTGAGATAACTAGGTGCCCCCCCAGGTTAGTTTTTCCTTTTAAAAAGTGTTGAAACCATTCTCAAAACTTGCTTGGCTCAAGGGACTGAAGACTCAGGCAGTTGAATTCACTTCTTCATTTACTGAATACAAAACAGTCATGAGGAATTCCAGATGCCTCCTCTGACCTTTGGCTGATGGAAAATAGTGAGCAACTCTGGAAAAGATTTGCTCAGGTGAATCAACTTGAGTTCTTAATGCCTATTCTTATTGAATATTCTTCTTTTTCAGCCAAGTACATCTTTTTTTTTTTTATTAAGCTGTTGAATGATATCTGAATCTCTGCTTATTTTGTTTCAATATTGAACCTAAAGTATCAGAGGACTAGTCTGAGTCAGTCTCACTCTAGAACAAGTTGCACTGTTTCACATTTCAGTACTCTAGGCAATTCTATGAGGAGATTTATTTTTTAACATATAAAACTATTCATATACTGTATCCGAGTTTTGAACTAGAGGCTCTAATTAGTTCTTTGATCTTTGTATACATTCTTTCCTTCCTAGGAACTCCAAGGAATGTTTTCCCCCTTAAATAAAACTCGATTAAATAGGGGAGATAATGAAGTTCTTCCTACTAAATATGTGACTGCTCCCCTTCTATGGGGATGGAGAGGGGTTGTGAGTCTGGATGGATAGCCTCCAGATTATTCTCTAAACAAATGTCTTGGGATAGGTAAATGTTGAATAATGAGCTCCCAAATTGTATTTGTGGCCATGCATAAAGGGATTTCCTTGTCTTTGATTATCAAAAGGGTTAGACTGTTAATTGTTTAATATTAACCTAATCAATAAATTGATATTCTTACCTAGAAACCAATCTCTTGAAAATAATAATTATCAGATGTACAAGACAATAAATTACAGAGAAGGTGCCAACCTATACTGTAAAGGTTATTCTTACTCCAGAATATCAGGATAATAAATTTGCAATATTGAGAAACTGAGACACAAAAGGTATGAGCTAAATCTATTTATTGTTAAGGCTAGCAGTCACCAGTAACAGAAGTCAGTGGTCCCTCAATGACTAGAGACTCCTCATATTATTAGAGCAGCTTTTTAATACAATTGGAAAGTCAGTATGTTATAGAGGTTACCTAATATAGTCCAATGACAGGTTATGTAGGGGACATTGAGTATGTGGACAAATATATACCAAATACCAGAGTGATTCAGTGTTGAAAACTAAACTAAAACTTGAATTGGTACATAGCCTTGTTGGAACTGGGTCTTTCAGAGCTCATAGTACCAGGAGGTATGAAAGTTTTCTTCATCATCCTGGAATACTCTTTGGAAAGTTCCTAATCTATTATTCCCTGTAACAGTGGAAACTAGTACTAGGGAAACATATAACCAAGTTGACTCCTCCTTCCTCCATTTTTTTCTAGGAAGTAGTTATTTTTGTCAGAAACATTTAATTAATTTAGAATGTTTTTCAATGGTTACATGATTCATGTTCTTTCCCTCTCCTCCTTTTTGATAACTCTTCCTCCCCTAGCCAACATGCAATTCCACTGGGTTTTACATGGGTCATTGATCAAGACCTATTTCCATATTATTATTTGCACTAGTATGTTCATTTAGAGTCTACATCCCCAATCTTATCTCTCTCGATCCATGTAAACAAGCAGTTGTTTTTCATCGGTGTTTCTACTCCCACAGTTTTTCCCCTGAATGTAGCTAGTGTTCCATCTTCTAGATCCCTCCAGGTTGTTCGAGATCACTGCATTGCCACGAATGGAAAAGCCCATTATAATCAGTTGTACAACAGTGGATTAGTCTCTGTGTACAATGTTCTCTTGGTTCTGCTCCTTTCTCTCTGCATGAATTCCTGGAGGTCATTCCAGTTCACATGGAATTCCTCCAGTTTATTATTCTTTTGAGCACAATAGTATTCCATCACCAACATATGCCACAATTTGCTCAGCCATTCCTCAACTGAGGGGCATTCCCTCATTTTCCAATTTTTTGCCACCACAAAGAGTGCAGCTATGATTATTCTTGTATAAGTCTTTTTCCTTATTATCTCTTTGGGGTACAAACCCAGCAGTGCTATGGCTGGATCAAAGGACAGTCTTTTAGTGTCCTTTGAGCATAGTTCCAAATTGCCTTGCAGAATGGTTGGATCGATTCACAACTCCACCAGTAATGCATTAATGCCCCAATTTTGCCACATCCCCTCCAACATTAATTACTTTCCTCAACTGTCAGATTAGCCAATCTGCTAGGTGTGAGGTGGTACCTCAGAGTTGTTTTGATTTGCATCTCTCTGATTATAAGAGATTTAGAACACTTTTTCATATGGTTATTAATAGTTTTGATTTCTTTATCTGAAAATTGCCTATTCCTGTCCCTTGCCCATTTATGAATTGGGGAATGGCTTGCTTTTTTTTTTACAATTGATTTAGCTCCTTATTAATTTGAGTAATTAGACCTTTGTCAAAAGTTTTTGTTATAAGAATTTTTTTCCCAATTGTTACTTCCTTCTAATTTTGATTGCATTGGTTTTGTTTCCTCCATCTTATCTTCCTTAAGTGATATGGTTGATTTATCTACTCATTGAGAGGTGATCATGAGGCTTTGACAAAATTACTCTAAATTGAAGCAATAAAATTTGGTTACAAAGGTTAATACTATCAGTATAACTTAATTATTAACAAATAATCAGTGATCAATTCAATTTCAAAAGAATTCTAATATTAAGGCAAATCACAGGCCCAGTTTTTCTGCTACTCTGAGAAGCTCCAGAAGGATGGTAGAAGGGTTCTAGGAAAACCTGATTTATCCGGGTGGATTTTTATTATTATTATTATTATTATTTTTGGAACTTATTAAAAATCTCAATATCTTTATTTTAACATCATTATTTCTCTGTATAAAACCCAGTTTCTTTCAAAATATTTTTAAAAACAGTAGTCTGAGAAGAAGTTCCAAGCTTACTCAGACTACTCAAGCAGCCTATGACACTTGGAAAAATTAATAGCCCCCCAACTAGTCTAAATCTCAGCAGAGGATGAGAAGGGTTAAACAGTTTAAAAATGATTTCTTGTGACAAACTTTAATGAACTCAAGCTTCCTTTGGTAAGAGAAGTCTTGGTACACAGAACAAACTTTTGCCTTTTAAGTGTTTCAAGTGTATAGTGCTTAAAGGTATTGTATGGGATTAAATTATGGTGCTTTCTACTTGGTCTACTTTCTTTCCTTATGGATCTCACTGTTCTATTTTTATAAACTATTAAACTGTGGAATTGAAATTTATTCCTTTGACTTTTTATTCCCACCCCCCCTTTTGTTTATGGTAGAGCTGACAGTGGAACATTGAGAAGTGTCTGCTCCTCAAGGAGGAGTCTCCTCCCTCTAACCCTAGATACTTGTATTATGGTGATTGGAAATTTTTTGGTTATAAAACTATTCCAGGTGGTGGGGCTGATGGGCTGATGGGTGGGCCATTTCCACAGCATTCTTTCACTTCTAAAACTTATTAGTCTTCTTCCTTTCTTCCATTTTAACCACTTCCTCACTTTTGACTTTTTCTCTCCTTAGGCTTTCTCTTTCACTTTCTGTTTATATCTTTCTTTTATATTGTACTGCTTTCCCCAAGTCTCTTTTCTTCTTTCTCTCTTCTTGGTGTGCAGTTTTTCAACTAATAAAAGGAAGTGGTATTCATTCCCTATACTTTACATCATACATTTAGAATTGAAAGACAAGTTCATAGAATCCAATTCTTTTATTTTACAGATAAGGAAATAGAGACCTGGAGACAAGTGTCTCCAGCAGAGTCAATAGATCTGATTTAAAATCTAAGGCTTTATCCACTCTTCTGTAATGTTTTCTTTACCTTCTTTGGTTCAACAAATAGTCCTATGTGGGTTAAAAATTGACTACAAGTACCCCACACCAATCTGTGTGAGATGCAAGTGCCTCACTCAAACAAAATGAATCAGAGGCAGTTGTTTATTCCCCTTCATGAAAGAGCACTTCACTGATGGGCTAAGAAGTGCAGAACTGACTAGGCAGCAAACAGTCAATATATTCACAAGGCTTCTGCCCTGGGCTTTGACCTACAATTCAAAACACCTGTGCTTCTCAACACAACTCAGGTGAGGCAAGGGAAGCAACCCAGCTGTTCGTTGCCCTTTTTGTCCTTCGTCAGTCTCCCTCCCAAGTTTGTCCTGGAGTTCTCAACCACCAAAAAGGTAACAAACTAGCTTTTATGAGCTAAATGCTCATTCTGAGAAAATTTCATCCCACGAAGTCCCAAGATTCCATTAGATTTTTTTGGCTGCAGCATTATAGAACTGACTATTATTGAGCTTGTATTGAACTCATTCAGTAAACTTCCAGGTGATTTTCAGACATACTAATATCTAATCATCCCTTCTTCAACCTGTACTTATGAAGTTGATTTTTTGAACCCAAGTGTAAGACTCAGTGGATTATATTTTGTTATTTTTTTATCTTCTAAGACATTTGCCAAATAAAACACTTCTTCCTAGAGTTTTTATACTACTGGAGAATTAAGATTAGGCTGTTACTATTTTTCATGGTAGCAAAGAAGTATAAACAAAATAGGTATCCAATTATGGGGTATGGCTAAATAAATTATGGCCCACAAATTGTATCACTAGAAAAGATTAATGGAATAATTCAAATAAATATAGGGAGATTTATAGGAGCTGAAACCGAATGAAGTAAACTGAATGAGGAAAGGGATATATATACTACCACACAACATTTGTTAGGAGGGAAATGAGGAGAAACCAGAGAAGGATGGTTTGAGGTTAGTTTGATTGTGTTAGTGAACTAACTCCCTCAAGGGTTTTCCTCCCAGACTGGGCAGAGAGTCAATAGCTGCTGGTTGTCCCCTTTCAAATATGATGATGACACAGGTAAGCAGAGGGCTTTGCCAGATTTGGTACACCACAGGAATGAAGAATATCGGGTGATTAGGAAGTTTTCCAAGATCTAATCTTCCTGGGAATACCACTCTGATAATAACTCAGGCTGAAGCAAGACCATTTTCAGTTGAATCAGGACTTTGCTTTATGTCTGATTCTCTTAGAGATCTTCCTCACAGACCAACCCTCATATCCTTGTTTAAAGATCTGACTGCTATCAAATAAGCAAACTATTTGTGATTGAAAAGCTATGATGGGATTAGGGAAGAGGTAAAAGGGATTTCCTTAAGCTAAACACAGACAATGATGAAAGGTCTTTCCAGCCTAGGCGTCAGCTGAAAGGACTAGCTTGTAAGCTTTCTCTGTTTTCTTGAGTTCCCTATGCTGCCTTCCTTAATCTAATGTTAAGGAAATAACAACTGTGTGTAGGGTGTAATAGAAGGTTTAGGCTGGTTGTAAAGAGAGAGAGGGAGAAAGAGTAGAGACATCCCCTCTCAAAGCAGGGTTCAGGGGAGACAGTTGCTGTTTAACTTGGCCAAGGGAGAGGAGAGGGGAACTGAGTAATTCCCCTCTTCAGCCTCCCCTCAACTGATCAACCCCAAACTGCCTCTTGACTTTCCCTCTACTACTAAAATATTTCCTCAGAGAGTAACCCTCCCCCTCAAGCTGGAACTGGGGCACTGTTCAGACCTGAGGGACCAGGAGCTGTGAGGTGATCTTGTCAGCTGCTTGGTGTCTTCTCAAACTGGCCACTTCAATTGGGAATTGGTGGGAGGAAGGGTGTCCAATGACCAGGAGAAAGATGTAAGTCTTTCCTCAGGAGCAAAGTGTTGACCAGACCTTTCCTTAGGCTGTCTCAGGATTGAGAGCTGTCTCTCTCTGACAGAAACTCTTGCTCTCCCAGGCTTCCAGGACATCTCCTGGGGTCCAGGAGCAAAGTGTTGACCTTTCCTTAGGCTGTCTCAGGATTGAGAGCTAACTGTCTCTCTCTGACAGAAACTCTTGCTCTCCCAGGCTTCCAGGACATCTCCTGGGGTCCCTCCCCCACTGTGGTTGAGGCTCCAGCAATTTCCCAGACTGTAACTCCAGTTCTAGGGTTTGAAACCTCTATCATAATTCTCCATTTCCTGTTGTGAGCGTGGTGTCACCATGATCCCACGCTAATTACTTACCTTCTATACATTTCTATTCTAAACTATCTGTTATTTACTGTTCCCACTTAACCTCCCCTCTCCCAAAATAATAAATCTTATCCTTTGTAACCTATCTATGTACTATTACCTTAATATCCTATCTTATGCTAGGGAATGAATTTCAGGAATGAGGGTTAGGCTTACTTGTGTCAAAAAATAAGAGTTTATACAATGCAGCATGTAACAATTTGTGAACACAACAAATTTGCAATTATAAATATGCTTATCTCTATACTAATCATGTAATATTTAACTATTTCAGTGAGAATAAATTATCCTATGTCTTACATTTAATGCTATCTACCTGTAACAATTTTTTACACATTTACATTTGGTACATGTTTTTATATATATATATATATATATATATATATACACACACATACATACATATATATATATATATATATATATGTATATACCTCCTCTGGTTTGAAGTCATCCAAACAGGAAAATCATTTACTTCCTTTCTATAGGAATCCTAATAGAGATTTATTTATGAATATACAGTTTATGGGCTGTCCTTATTTACAAAATAGCTCCTAATGTCAGTATGATTTTGTTGTTTGTGTGCTAAATATGTGGTGATGGTTCCATACTGACTCTTCTTCAGGAAATCCTCTTCTCATATTGCCTGAAGATATATTCTTCATTCTTTCTATGTTGACTCTTATGTGCAATTCCCTATATGTAAAATTAACGTGATTGGCGATTAATCTTACGTGACCCATTTTCCTGAAGTTCGTTCCCTATAATGTCCTTGATTTAAAGTTCTTTCCAGTCATTAGCGTGTCTTCCAGGCTTTGGTGTTGCTTGAAGTTGTCATAGGTCCAGATATTTTCATCTTTACTGGAATATATACTTGACTGTTGTCTTACCTTCCTTGTTGATCTCTGTCATCTGGTTACCAGAATATACAGGTTCATACATGTGTGTAAGATTATTATGCCATTGTGTGTGTAAGAGTGAGTTTTTCCTTGGGTATCTGCAAGTGAGATTCTTTGTAATTAATGTAGGTGTCTTTCTTAATGTGTGATAGTAAAGCAAATATTATTTTTCTATGTGGTTAATTGTAGAGGTTAATGATATTTTAGTCTAGGTCTGAGATGGAGAGTTGTATATGTTTACTATCTGTGTTGTGCATTATTCTGTTTTGTTTTCATTGTCATTCAGTATCTGTGTTCAGTGTCTCTGTTTCTTCCTCTGCATTTTGGTTAAGCTCATGGGCTTTCTGTTTCTTTATCAAGGGCTTTTCTTGATGTGTCTGTGTCTGTGTGGATTCTGGGGCTTCAATTAAGTTTTCTTTTGGTGTGTCACTGAGCATAATGATGTTTCACGTGGGATGCATGAAAATATATTGGTGTCATTATCTCTCATAGTTCAGGTAATTTAAACTATGTGTGTTATCTTCTTGGACTGTCTCTTAGAGATGGTTTCACAGCTTGGGGCAAATGTTGTATTGCTCTGAATATAATCAGAGTGTGCCCTTGCAATTACAAGCTGTATTCTTGCAGTGCCTTCACTACGGTGTCTCAGGGTGTGTTGGCCAGTATTTCCGTGGGGTGCCCTCCCTCTCTACCCCTTTGAAAAGTTCTGTTCAGGGTGGAAAATGAGGGATATTGGTGACTTGTTGCAGCTTTCTTCTGTTTTGGTGCCTCTGTTTTCAGATTCATGGTTTCATGCAATGAATTTTTGTTTAGGTAAGGTGTTCCAATAGCATCTTTGATGTTTCCCATCTTCGTTTACTGGGGTCTGTGGAATGGTTTTGTTTTTTTTCAGCCAGGGTTTGTTATTATGGGATTTGGGGTTTTCCTGATTTGATCAAGGTTATCTAGTGGATTAAGTATTGGATTTTATGTCTAGTACAACTCTAGGTTCTTATAAAGTTTCTTGTTTGCTGCCTTTTAAAACTCAAACCAGTCTTGGTATCAAATCTTCTCAATAGATGGTATATTTAGGTTTATGGGAGGCTCAAAGTTGGAGAAAGGAAAAATGTGATAATAGCATTACATTGTCTATATCTTCTTTAATTTGTTCTTTGCCATAGTCTTTTAATGCAGTTTAATTTACTCCCATTTTAGTGTCACTTTCTCCAATCTTGTACTTCTCATAAAGTGCAAATTGCCTCTACTGATAATGTGTTTTCTATGTCTTGTGCCATGGGCAAGGTCCAGCTTCACTTGCGACTCTAGGGGTTCCAGACAAGTGCCGAGTGATCAGTCAAGAAAATAACAAATGGAAGACAGCTGTATATTTTACGGCCATGGGCATGCTTTGCATCTGATAGCTGCTCCACCAAACCCAAGCCTGGTGTTTATTTTTATACCCATTTTTTGGGCACACAGATACATTACCTAACACACATGTCTAAATAGAGATAATTAGAAAAGTGATACATTAACTTTTAACAAATCACTTGATAAACATTCTATATTCTTGTATTGTGATTATAGATTCTTGACAGTATAAAGGTTTCACACAAGATAAATGATTTCATCACAGGTGGCTTAATTTTCTCATTACCTTGTGAGGAGTTTTGAGCTTATAAACAGTCAAGGAAATTTACTTATTACTTTTAATAAAAAGAAATAATCAATCAGAAGTTCTTAAAGACAATTCAATAATCATATCATTTAGGTTGAGAGGTACTGGGAACACAATTCAGATTTAATATTAGACTGATCATTTTTCAGGGTTTACTAGGGAGTTTCTCAAGGGGAAGAATCAAGTCACTGAGGCATGATGAAGCTTGGTGTACCTATATATTTTGTATGGGCCTTTATGATTGATTTGTATGCTGGCTTCATGAGAATAAGTTTCTGTGAGTGGAAAAGTTCTGGACTTGGCTTGTAGCAATGGTTTTACTGGGAATTATGTACCTAAGTAAAGATTAACCCATGGTAGTCTTTTGGGATTGGGTTTGAGGGTCTGATCTTTTGCTGATGAATTAGGGTACAGGTATTTTGCTTTTGCATTATTCCTTCCGAGACTAGGGGGAATAGTAATCATGTCAATTCCATAGATAAGGGATGTTAAGGAGAGAGGTTATGCAAGGGGGGATTGTAAGATAACTTTAGCTTTGTGACTTCAAATCTAATTGATTGGTCACCAGGGATGATTCCCAAATAATAAAATACCCAAGTCAGCTGGGAATTATGGAGATTTTAATTAATATAGAGAGAAGAATTAAGGAAGAGAGAGAGAGAGAGAGAGAATGAATTAAGTTAAAGTGCTCTGGCTCAGGCTGAGCCAGGGAGTAGTTAAAGGCCTTGGCCAAAGTGGCCTTCCTGAGCCTAAGGGAAAGGGAGTCAGTCTTATCACTCACCATGAGACCATCTCCAAGCTGGGTTCCAGTCCTCCACTGAACTCAATCTCCTGAACTGAGTTCAGACCATCCACACAGAACTGAATTTTAGCCTCCTTTTAAAGAGAATTTTCTCTTATGTCACCTCCTCTAAATTTTTACATCTACCAATCACAGTAGACACTTTTTTCTAGGACTGCCCATTCTTAATTCTCAACACTCTTTAGTTCTCAACTTCTCTTGTTAGATTATTTCTTTTGACTACTTCACACTTCTTTGTTAAGCTTGCCTTTTGTGAGTTACTTGATCTTTTTGTGATTAATTTAACCTTTATAGGTAGGTACACCCTTTTGTATTAGATCTAAAAATAGACTTAGCTTAAAGTTCTAGCTTCACTATAAGATATGAGTTAAGTACCTTCATTGTTCAATCAGGAGTTTACAACTTTATCTTCCCCTAAAGTATGTCTAATTAGGGTGGAATAATTTTAAAAGTTCCCAAGACATTCCTGATTCTTGTTAGAACATATATTTCCATTGTTACAATCAGGAAATAGCTAAATAAATCTTCTAAAGTACGGTCTGAGTAGTTTTTAAGATTCACAGGATTGAGTGAGCAGTCACATCTTGCCAAGGGCTACTCTGTGGGTTCCTTAGCTACCAGGAGTGACTTTGTCAAGTTGTTATGTCCTGATGGCTCCCAGAAGTCTTGGCTTAACTCATCAGAAAAGACCATTGTTTCTGGATTCAAGAGTTCACTGTGCCAATCTGTTTTCCACTCTTGTAAATCATTGTGGCCTTTTTTTTATAGAGCTTAGTGTATTCATAACTAGTCCATATATCAATTGGGTCTGCTGGCATAAGAAATGTTCACCATACATGGTCCCTTGTTTCTTTGAAGAAGATAATGCCAAAGAAAAACACATTTTGAAAAAAACTAATACTATATCCTATAGTACATTACTCTAAATTCAAGCATCTCTACCTTGGAGGAAAAAAATATCTAAATACACATAGTTTCTTTTCCTACCTACCAAGTTCTCCTACATCTTTCCTTTTAGACAATTTGAAAGAATCTTGATCATGGAAAATCTACACAATATGTTCAATTATAATTTTCAGGTTACTGTGTTAGCCCTAATATGTACCTTTGAAAGTCACATTTGCACTATGTTTGAGCACTTGAAGCTTTGAAACCATAAGTTGTGTATTGTGCTGCTTAGCATATATAAAAAGCATGGCTATCTCCTGGGGCAGATTAGAAATACTGACCAAATGCCTGCTTGTTTTAATATTCCATCAAATGTCACCATTAATACTAAAGGTGCCAAATCGGTGTTGATTAAAACTATTGGAAATGAGAAAACAAGAATGACTGTGATGCTCGCAGTCACAGATGCCTGCAGAAAACTGATTCCTTACATAATTTCAAGGTGTAAAACATTACTTAAGGAAAAGTTACTATCAGGAGTAATCTTCTGTGTGCAGGAAAAGGGATAGATGAATGAAGAACTTGTGTTAGATTGGTGGAATGTGATCTGGGGTAGCTGTCCAGGTGATTTACTTTAATGATGTTCGCCTTCCTCTTCTATTTCCTCTAATTCCTCTAATACAAGAGGAACGCTCATATTAGCCTTGTTCAAGGGTCACCTATCTGAAAATGTGAAGAAGAGAATTGCTGAAATGCCCATGGACCTAGTTGTTATTCCAGGAGGAATGACCTTGCAATGACAAGTGTTAGATATTGTCATTAATAAGCCATTCAAAGTGTATTAGAATTGTATTGGAGAGGGAAGTTTGAGAAAGATGATAAGGGAATCAAAAGATGTTACTCCAGGAAGTAATTGAAGGAAGGAAGCTGATTTCTGAGCTCCTCCTTTACTTCCTGTTCTTCCTCACCAAGTAACCTAATGAAGAATTTCACACAAATGGTAAGTCTGCTCCTCCTGTAATAAGAAAACCCTTCAGATCAATTTCTTTAGTTAAAGGATCTATTTATTCTCTTAGGGGGCAGGGAGGGGGGAAGGAAATAAGGAGAAGACTAGGAAGGAGGGAAAGGGTTTCCCTATTTCTACATTGCATCAATTGTTGAAGGCTGTGAAGTAAGTCTCTTCAAAAAAAGGAAATGAAATTTCTTCCTCTGAGGAAAGATGGCAATAACTCTTCCAGGGTCTTTTTTGGGTGAGACTATTTCTTCAGCTCATAATAGAAGTAGGAAGGTAATGGCCAGAGAGAAGATGAAGTGATCTGTCTTCAAACTATCTTCAAGCAGAAGTGAAGTCCAGTTAGCTGGGGGGTCCAATTGTCCCTTCTTCAAACTTCCATGGAATTATCTCTCTCTCACCTCCCTTGATGATCTGGGTTCCATGTGTTCTTGAGCTCTCCTTGCTTTGCATGTCATTTCATCTGTCTGTGCCCATATTTCCTCAATCACAAAAAGATCATTTGAGGAAAGAATATAACGAGTGGATGTTGGCCAGAAACCATGAATTTATTCCATCAGGAAAAATAAAGAAATCATTGGTCACTGTATTAGGGAACTGGATCAAAACCGCTTGGGACAAAATCTCCACTGAAGCCATTGTGCTTGGATTTCAAAAATTTGTATATCACAGTATAGATATTAGTGAAGATAGTGTTTGTGGGAAGAAGAGGGTGATGGTAATGACTCGAATAATGTTTACACTTGGAGAGATGAGGAAATAGAAGAGGAAGGATAACATGATTAAATATTGAAAGGTAGTTTCTCACAAGTATCTATAAAAGTAATACATATTTAATAAAAATGTTGGCATTGTGATATTGAAATCATCTTAAAAGACTGATATATATTAAGTTTTGGTCGCCAAGGCATTTACTTATGAAATTCCTAAAATGAAACACTCAAGTCAGAATGAAGATTATGGTGGTTTAATCACAACAGGAGTAAGAAAGAAGGAGAGGGAGAGAAGGATAGAAGGGAAAAAGGAAAAAGGTTAACTCAACCTTCTGGCAGAGCCAGAGGAAGTTTAGGCCCAAAGGCCAAGATAGAGAAGAGAATCAGTCCTTAACTTACATTACCAATCTGAAGGAAAGCTGTCTGCAGGCCTCCTCTCTGCTCAAGCTCCTAGCACCAACTGGTGCTTAGCCCTGTCCACAGGAAGTGCACAAATTCCAGAGGCTGCTCTCTACATCACTTCCTCTGCCTCACAAGTGCCAATGGTGGCTCAAGCTTGGCTTAGGACAGCCCAGGTGGGCAGTTAGTTATTTCTGATTTGTCATTGACTAGAACATTCCTGTGTAGTGTGGGTGTACACAATTTTGGGTGCTAGACCAAGCAAGATGGAGATTCAAAAATCGTAGCATTAAAACTTCCTTAACTTGTTTTCAGGACTTTGAAAAAACTTCAAATATAAAGTGCTTGCATTATTCACTAGTAAAGAGAAAGTTGAAGTATAAAAGGAGAAAATAAAATGGATGTTTTCTCTTTCTGAGTTACCCTTCAAAATACTGGGATCGCACTATATTCAGGGTCATATTATATTCAGGTTAATACAGTAATTTTGTTCTTTCTAATTAGGAGCAATAGTAAAGTGATCTCTTAAAACTACCCAATTCTGGATGTAGACTCTAAATGATCACTCTAGTGTAAATATTAATGATATGGAAATAGATCTTGATCAATGACACATGCAAAACCCAGTGGAATTTCTCATTGGCTACTGTAGAGGGGTGGGAAGAGGGGAAAGAAAGAACATGAATCTTGTAACCATGGAAAAGTATTCTAAATTAAATAATCTTAAAAAAAAAAACCCACTCATGTCAGCTACAGGAAGGGTTGGGGGTAGGGGAGGGAGGGAAATAATAAGATTCTTGTAACCAAGAAATACTGTTATAAATTGACTAAATAAATTAATTTAAATTTAAAAAAAACCCACTATCCAATTCCATTTTTGACCTTCCCCTCTTCTGATCACACTTCTGTTCCTCCTCCCTCTTTCCCCCCACTCCAGTGATCAAAGCCTTAATCCTTTCAGAATGAGAAAAGGGCAGCATTTAAAGATTTAACTGGACAAAAGATATTTTTTCAGTTTTCAGTTTGGTTACCATCATTACTGTATTTCTCTGGACCTTGGCTTTTCATTCTGACTTTTTCACACTCCCCTAAAGGGAAACGTCAAGGAAGAACTTTGGCCTGAAAACAAAAAAACAAAAAACTTCTTAATATTTTTAGCTGAACTAAAATGGAGGTTTTTAATTAAATTTCCATAGGCAGGAAGTGTATTTTCTCATCTCAGGGGCCAGACTTGAACATTTTTATTACATAGAATTTATTCTACACCCACTGCTATTAACATTATCATAGCTAACTGTGAATTTAACAAATGATTTTTAAAAAAGGACATACATTAAGCTGTGTTGTGAATTAAATCCAACAAAAGTAGACTGAGGTACATTTTCGCCAAGAAAGACAAAAGTTTATTAGCAGGTGAAAACATGTTAATAAAGTGGCTTCAATGGATGGCTACCTCTGACCAAAAGCCCCCAAGGAAGAGGCACAGCCCCTTTTAAAAAATAAACAAAGAATAATAATACAATTGGCTAAAAGACTGACAACATCATGAGAGTGAGGATAACATGGTTGCATACATAAGGAAAATGATCCAAAACTCATGTGGGGCCAGCACCACTCTTCTCTGTCTTAGAGGAATGCTTTATTGACTTACAGAACCCATCTACATCCTGAAGTAATTGATAACAGACCAGGGATAGAAGATTCACTGGCCCCCTTGAATGAGATGAGACCCCTTTCCCTTTAATTGGGAAAGGATAGGCAAAGATAGGACCAGGTCAAAGATAGCAAGCAATTGTCATGGAGTTGTTCTGGAGCTGCAGATATGAGGGATAACAAGTTTCCTTGGCATAAAGTTCCTTGTAGGTGGTGCTGAGATAACAATTTCCTTCGAACAAAAAGTGTTTTATGAAAACTCAAACCTTTAAACTTAGCTCTGAATTCTTCTTTAATTAAAATTGATCAGTAGGAAAACTAATCTTTTTTTTTATCTAACTTGAGAGAAAACTTTTGAACTCATGAGCCACTTCATTCCAACACAGAGAAAGGAGCTAAGATTGTTATATAAAATACAGAAGAGAATTGTAAAATAGGATCAACTGCAGAATGAAATTAAGTATAAAATACAAAATCAATATTTGGTTTTCTCAGCTGGAAAACAAAACAGCGGGGTTATAATCTCAGTTTTCCGCTAACTATTGTTAGAATTTTATATTGGATTTTAAGGTTTGCAAAATGCTTTGCAAATACTATCTCATTGTATTCTCACATCAACTCTGGGAGGTAGGTGCTATTCAATGATGCGCTATTAAATGTTTAATAGCTGGATCTATGGAGAAAATATACTGAACACACTTTTAAATTTAATCTGAATTATTAACATTTTCTCTGTTACTTCCTTTAATCTAGACAATCAACAAAATAACAAATTAAGTCCTGATTTATGTCTAATTTCTGCGATTTAAGTGCTTACATTAAAAATATTTTTTTCTTTGAAAATTTTATTTAGTCAATTTAGAACATTATTCCTTGGTTACAAGAATCATATTCTTTCTCTCTCTCGCCTCCCACAATGTTCTCCTGGTTCTGCTCCTCTCACTTTGCATCAAATCCTGAAGGTTGTTCCAGTTCCCATGGAATTCCTCCAGTTCATTGTTTTTTTGAGCAAAATAGTATTCCATCACCAACATATACCACAATTTGTTCAGCCATTCCCCAATTGAAGGGCATCCTCTCATTTTCCTTTTTTTTTTGCCACCACAAAGAACGCAGCTATAAATATTCTTGTTCAAATATTTTCCCTTATTATCTCTTTGGGGCACAAACCCAGCAGTGCTATGGCTGGATCAAAGGGCAGACAGTCTTTTATCACCTTTTGGGCATAGTTCCAAATTGCCTTGCAGAATGGTTGAATCAATTCACAACTCCAGCAGCAATGAATTAATGTCCCTACTTGGCCACATCCCCTCCAGCATTCATTACTTTCCTTTGCTGTCATGTTAGCCAATCTGCTAGGTCACATTAAAAATTTAACAATTGACTCTCTTGGCTCCAGCACATCCCTGATATTGGGGTGAGAACTTATTTGACAGAAAGTATTGGGAAAACTGGAAAACTGTCTGAGAGAAATTAGGTGTAGACCATCAAATAAAGTGTGAACCATATACCAAAGTAAGCTCAAAATAGGTAAGGGTGATCTTGTAAGCAATTTAGGGGAGCATCAAAAATTTACATGTCAGATCTATGGATAAAGAAAGAGTTCATGCTCAAACAAGAGATAGAGAGCATCATGGGACACAAAATAGATAATTTTGATTATATGAAATTAAACATCTTTTTCACAAATAAAACCAATGAAACCAAAGTTTGAAGAAAAAAAAATTTCCTGAAAAGGGCCTAATTTCTCAAATATATAGTGAACCAAGTCAAATTTATAAAAAAAAAATAACAATATGAACAGGCAATTTTTTGGAACAAGAAATAAATGCTGTTAATAGTCATATAAAAATACAACAAATCACCAATAATTAGAAAAATCAAAATTAGAACAACTCTGAGGTACTACCTTCTACCCATCAGATTAGTTAAAATGATAGAAAAATAAAATGATAAATGCTAGAGAGAATGTGGAAAAATAGATACACCAAAGCACTTCTGATGGAGTTGTGAACTAGTCCAACAATTCTGGAGAACAATTTGGAATTATACACAAAGGGTTACAAAATTATGCACATGCCCTTTGACCCAACAATATTCCTACTAAACCTGTACTACAAAGATATCAAAGAAAAAGCAAAAGGATTATGTGTTGCACCTCTTCTTTTGTAGTGCCAACAAATTGGGAAACTGAGGGGATATCCCTTAATTGGGGAATGGATGACCAAGTTGACATATATAATTGTAATGGAATACTATTTTGTTGTAAGAAATAATGAAAGAGATGATTTCAGAAAAACCTGGGAAGACTTATACAAACTGATAGGAAGTAGAGTGAGCAGAAGTTGGAGAATGTTGTATACAATAACAGCAATATTGTTTTTTAAAAATTTATCTTTATTTTATTCCAGTAATAAATTTACACATAAGTTTTCCAAGGTTACATGATTCATGTTGCCTTCCTCCTCTCTTTCCTCCCCCATCCCAAAGTTTATAAGCAATTCCACTGGGTTATATACGTATTATCTCTCAAAACATATTTCCATATCATTCATTTAGTAACAGCAATATTATAATGATGATCACTTGTGAAAAATTTAGCTGCTCTCATCAATACAGTGATCCATGACAATTCCAGAGGACTCAAAATGAGAAATACTATCCACCTCCAGAGGGAGAATTGATGAACTCTGAGTGCAGATTGAAGCATATTTTCTTCAACTTTCTTCATGTATCTTGCTTCCTTCTGACCTATAATGTGACTGATACAGAAATATGCTTTGCATGACTTCATATATGTATAATGAGTATCATGTTTCTTGCCTTCTCCATAGATGAGGGATAGACCAGAGGGAGGGAGAGAATTCAGGAATGAAAGTAAAATTCAAAAGAAAGAAAGCCTATATATGGTGAGTAGCTCACTGATATTGTTTATTCTTTTATCACGTCAAAAAAATTTTTAGACCTTTACCTTTTTTCTTGTTTACTGTAGTATTATTTCAAACTAAGAAAAGACAACTCTCTCTCTCCCCCATCCCCTGCCCCAAGTTTTCTAACAGTCTGGGAGCACAAATATAGATAATATGGAGAAAAGCTTAAAAAAAAAAAACCCACCTTATCTTTTATTTTAGAATCAATACTATGTATTGGCTCCAAGGCAGAAGTGTGGTAAGGACTAGGCAAGGGAGATTAAGTGACTTGCTTAGGGTCACACAGCTAGGAATTATTCAAGGCTAGATTTGGACTCAGGAACTCCTTTTTCTACTACTGGCTCTCAATCCACTGAGGCATTTCACTGCCCCACGCAGGCTTTCTTTCATCAGAACTACTTTGCAAAGAGGTGACCTCTCTCTAACTCCTCTCTATTGCTTTGAAAAATGCAGTTATATCTGTAAATTATTTTTAGAAAAGCATTCTTCATATCATGTATTTACCAGCATACTCCTTGGACCTTAGCCATATTGTTGTCCAACCTCTTTATTTTTCAGCTGAGGAAACTGAAGTGCAGAGAGGTGAATTAGGGGAGAAGGGAAGGGTGACCTTAAAGAAAGTGGTCAGAAAAAACCCATGCTAAAAATGGCATGTAAGTCTTTGCTAAATTAAGCACTGACAACTATCCCAGATTTTTCTCCTTTAAAATAAAAAAGAAACATGGAGTATAGTGCTCAAAGAGTTGGTGTTGAAGCCAGGAGAACTTGAGTTCAAGATCTGCCAAGTTACTTAGCCATTCTTGTACTGTACAGTACTGAAGACAAGTCTTTAAGACTACTAAATTTCAGAGAAGGCATAGTCTGACATTTTTAAGGGGAGTTACTCACCTTGCAGTCTTCTATATTAAATTGCAAGTCTAATACCTGTTTCTATTTAAAATCATGGCAATTACCAGGTAGATAGCTTAGCGGTTAGAGTGACGGACCTGGAGTTGGAAGAACCTGGATTCAAATATGACCTCAAATGCTTCCTAGCTGTGTGACCCTCAGCAAGCCACTTGACCCCAATTGCTTAGCCTTTGCCACTCTTCTATGCTAGAAGATACTGAAAGAAGACAAATCAAAGGAATCTAACAGAAATTTTATAACTAGATAATAAATGCTTAATATGAAATAATATCTACAAGTTTTAGTGAACAGTATTTAATGTCCTCTTTTTTTTTTAGTTCTGACATCTTTTTGTTTTACTAAGAAAATGTTTAGAAGTATAGAAAACACAGAAAATCATCAGCCTAAATAGATTATTTGTATTTTTCTCAGAATTATAGGCGACCAATTAAGGTGCTTTTCAATTCTTTGTGCAATCTTTGTGTTGGAAGCATTCATGTTATGTAGGGTTTGGTTCAAAAATTTTTGAGGGAGTGCCGCTTTTTTTGGCTTAGATTCCCATCCAGAAAAATAGCAGCATGACTGGCTCTGGAGTCATAGAACCTGGTCTTGGAGTTAAGAAGACTTGAGTTTGAACTCTTTTTCTGGTACTTGTTAGTTGGATAATTATGGACAAGTCATTTAATTTCTCTGATCCCCAGCTTCCTAACATTTATGTAATGGCAAGGGGAAGGGGGACGGAACAGGTCAATAAAGGCTCTATTCCAAGAATGTGAAAAAGGGATCCCATATGTTGCCAACTCACATAGGGAGTTTGGCGAGCCTGCTTTTGGGTATGTATGATGATGGGGAATAGAGGAATCCTATTTCATTCAGTGCCTGCATAGAGATGTTATGAGTATTTCTCATCCACTTTGTGATTAAAAACCAGACAAACAAACAAACCCAAACAACCAGTTAATTAACTGCTGAGCCAGAACTAAGTCTTCATACAAAAGGCTCCCACATAGGAAGGACTTTTTTCCCCTCTTGCTGACCATAACATGTAGGATGACATTTCTACTGTGAATTGTTTCCACTTCTGAGAATTTCATATTTTCTTGTTAGAGTCATTGTTCATACCATTTACAGGTCAAAATTCTATAAAAGTCTGCTGTTTAAATCAGTGGGGTCAAACTCAGAGAGAGAGACCCCTAAATGCTGTATAAGAACCTCTCTGGGTACATATTGATTTCAAAAACCTTATATTAACATTATTCGTATTTTATTTTTTTTGTTAAATGTTTCCCAGATCCATTTTCATCTGGTTCAGGACTCACAAAAGAATGTTTCTGGTGGAATGTGACCCAGGAGTTAAGTGTTTGACACTTTTGGTCTCAGTCATGTTGTCAGAGTTTTGGTTTTCCTCTTCCTATTGGAACTTGATCTAGGGCTCTTATTCAAACAGCACATGGATTGCACATCCTTCATTATCTTCAACACCATCCACCAGCGATGAAGGACAGAGGTTTCAAGATCTAGCCAGTCTTGACTGCAGCCACTAAAGTCCCAACAACCTCTACTTTGGTTTTCAGACAGCAGTGAAGGTGGAGAGATTTACAGAAGTATAGTATATAGGGGCAGCTACATGGTTCAATGGATTGAGAACCAGGTCCTGGATTCAATTCTAGCCTTAGATACTTCCTAGCTGTATGACCCTGGGCAAGTCTCTTGACCCCCTGCACAAAGTTTATTGAAACCTTTATTTTCTCACTAAGACACACTTTGCATACTTGGGCTTAGAGCCCAAAGGACTTGCACTAGGGTTTAGGGGCATAATTACAACACAAAACTTGAGTTTTAAAGGCAAACAGTGAAAAAATACAATGAATGCATAGGGGTGGGGAGTGAGGTCTTAATCTACAATAGTAAGGTGAAGGAGACCAGTGAAACACCTAGAAAGATCCTAGCCACTCCAAACTCGAGCATCACTGTCTCTAATTTGAAAAAGGAAAACGAGTGAATGCTTTAAGTCATGAAAGTTAAATGCACTGATATTGAGGATTGACTCTATACTTATTATTGACTGTATACACTGGGAGTTTGATTCCATATGAATGCACAGAGGCAAGAGATGGATTATTGAATTTGGGTGGGGAGAGAGGTTACAATTTGGCTGGAACCTATTTCGAAGAAGAGTAATATATGATAAATTTATTATGTCAGCATGGCGGAGGGCAACTGGGTTGGATAAATCACTGCGCTTGGAATCAGGAAGACTCAATTTCATGAGTTCAAATCCAGCCTAAAACTCTGGTTGTGTGACTCTGGGCAAGTCACTTAGCCCTGTTTGCCTCAGTTTCTTCATCTGTAAAATGAGCTGAAGAAGGAAATGGAAAACCACTCTAATATCTTTGCAAAGAAAACCCCAAGTAGGGTCACAAAGAGTGGACACGACCGAAAGTACTGAACAATAATCAGCACTGAATCACCTCTGCTGGGCTCTCAGGAGCCAGAGTATTGCATTGCTCTCTGTACATCCTTTTATTCTAGACACGTCTGAGCAAAGGCCACTTCCTTCATAGTTGGGTCTGGCTTAGTCACCTGAAACCCCTCCCAAAATTCATTGCCAGTATATGAGAAGGGATTGTCAGGGCTTGGTTATTGCACTTTCAGAGAGCCTCACCATCATTGCTTTTCTTCCTAAATGGCATTTGTATTTGAAAATTTGAATTAATCTCCTAAGGTTCCTTGGTTGCTTAATCAAGCCTAATATGATTCCTCAATCTAATAACATTGACAACATATATTCACATGCCTCTTTAAGGGTTATAAATTGTTTGCTCACAGTAATCATATGTAGTATGTAGTATGGATATTATTCTTCCATTTTACAGATAAAGGAGTGGGATTGTGGATGATACTTAGGGATAGAAGATGCTGAAATATCAATAAGGCAAGATGCAATTAGATCAAATCTGATGTCTGATGATAGTAATCTGATGCTTTACTAGTATCAAGAGGAATGAGGAGAGAGGAGGATGGAGGTTGGATCTGAAATAATTTTAGACCATTCAATGGTCTATATTTACTGTTTGCAGAGAGCAAGGAGTGTCAGATTTGGGGTTCAGACTCCTGAGAGTCTTTCCCCACCCTTCCCTCAAAGCAAACAATTTGTCAAAGCAGCCAAGAGAATCAGAGATTTTAGTTTCAGCAAGTAGAAAAGATGAGAAGAATATTTCAGTGACCTGGAATGTATGCTATGTTTGTATTTCTGCCAGTGCCAAATAGCAACAGAAACTACACAAAATGGGCTTTCCTTTTCTTATTAGAGGTGAAGATAAAAGGGGCAGAGAAATGCCTCAATTTTCTCACTAGGGAGAAAGAATGGTTAGGAATGAATGGTGTCTTTTGCTGGGTGACCTCATGAATTCAATTATCTCCATGCTGATGATTCCCAAATCTACTTCCCAGCCCTAGACTTCCCAGAACTATAATATTTTATCACCAAATGACTTTTGGATATCTAGAAGTGGATGTTCCAGAGGCATTTCACACTCAACAAATCTAAAACTGAACCCACTATATTTAGGATAAACCCTTCCTCCCCGGTCAAAACTTCTCTATTATTTGCAAGGGTATTATGGTCCTTCTAGTCACCCAAGGTTGAAATCTAGGTGTCACTCTTGACTGCTCACTCTCACTTCCACATATGTTGACAAGTCCTGTCAATTTTACTTTGTAACATATTTTGTAATGCCACTTTTACTTCTGCTGACACAGATGCTGACTTGGTGCATGTCCTTATCACCTCTGACTTGGACTATTGAAATAGCTTGCTAGTTGATCTCCCTGCTCCTGTCTTTCTCCATTCCATTCAACTTCTACTTAGTTTTCAAATTAATCTTACTAAAGAATAGATCTGATCATGTTAATCCATCTCTAGTCCTTATTCAACAAACTCCACCCTAACAGAGAGTTCCTTTAGAATAAGAATGATCTTCTGATCCCCAGTACTTAGTACAGTTCCTGACACATAGCAGGCTATTAATAAGGGTTTATTTTTGACTGACTCATTGATTTTTAAGTCAGTTAGAGCCCTTTACAACCTTCTTTCCTACATTTCCATTCTTCTGTGAGAATTTAACCCTAGACTAAACTCTTTTTTTTTCTTAGTACTTTAAGAGTAGCCTTGGATCTTAAAAGGGAAAATTTCATATTGAGTTTGAAAATAGCCATTCTCTGAGGCTGCCATTCAACTCCACCTTTGATTGAATTAAGAACAAGACCTGGGGCTCCTCTGTATAAGGGGGATGCATGCCCACTTTGGGAGAATGCCAGAAGCATTGTGGCTCTCTGACACTCAGAAGATGCTTGCCTTTTGTCCCAGGTGACTTCTGGCATCCAGAAAACCTGACCTCTGACTGGGACTAAGGTCAGGGTCTGCCAAATCAAAAGTGATGTCACAAATAGCTAAAAAGACAGAAAAGGAAGTAGATCTCTTTTTGGCTTGGAATTTAATTGGAGGAGGTGAGTAGGTGAACACTGGTATACCAATAGCAAACTGGAGATGGTGGCTAGGAAAGGGCCAACTCAGGCAAGCACTAATTAGAAGAGGAGGCTTATGAATAGAACAGCTGGTCACATGTGACTGGTGCCCTTTTTTCTCTGACCTGCTCTTTTGATTTATTTATTGATTTGATTTTGAAAATTATTTAATAGAAAATTAAATTATATAAAATATATATATATAAATGTATAAAATTATAGAAAATATATCTATAAAATTTATATATAAAATTATAAATTAATATGTAGTCTCCAGAGAATTTTATTTTTAATAGTTCTTACACTTTACTCCCTCCTCTGTAAGCTATGATTTATTATAGCTGTTCCTCACAGATGAAACTCCAGCTTTTAACTTCTTTTTTCTCTGATCATCCCTGTGTTTGGAATGATCATCTTCACCCCTGACTCCTGACTTCTTCAGTGACTTAGCTCAAGTCCCAACTTCTGCAGTCTTTTCTTCCTCCCAGATCCATTCTCCTGAGATTACCTTCCATTTTTTACTGTAATATTATATTTTGTAATAAAAGTATTATATCTACTGCATATATAAAATTGTTTCTCTCATTAGAATGTGAGGCACCCAGGGCAGGGACTATGCTTTTGTCTTTCTTTGCATCATTAACACTTAGCAGTATGTGGGATAAAAATGACAAGTGCCTCATTCAAAGTGTGTGAGATAAAAATGAGCACAAGTGCCTCATTCACTTAAATAAACAAAACCTGGAGTCAGAAGGTAGGAGTAAAAAAGGCAGTTGTTTATTTCTTTCATGAAAGGGGGCACTTCAATGATGGGCTAAGAAGTGCCAACTGACTAGGCAGCAAGCAGGCAATATATACAGGTTCCCAATGCAAGACTCCTCCCCTCCTCCCCTGTCATGCACCCTTTGGCCTCTCAACCCCCCAACCTTGACTCAATTCAAAACATGCGTGCTTCTAACCTGGTTCAGGTGAGGTAAGGGCAGCAACTGAGTTGTCACTGCCCTTTCTCTGTTTTATCAGTCTCCCTCCCAAGCTTGTTCTAGAGTCTTTAGTCAACAAAAGGAAACAAACTAGCCTTCCATATCTCTTTCTCAATTGGTATTTGTGCCTTGAGAATAAGGGAAGGGGGTGTAAACTGAATGCTCATTCTGAGAATAGCACACTCAATTCTGTCTCAGTCATTTCCAGTACAGAGTAAACCCTTAATAAATATTTGCTAACTATGTGGAATATTGCCCTTTGCAAGGACTCTATGGAAAAGAAAAGGAAAACTTCATTATCTCTTTCATATTGACTTATGAATTTGGAGAATAAGCATATGATCTTCTCTAGGATCTTCAAGCCTTTAAGAAATAATCCCCACAAATTGAGGATCTTTATGGAAAATAAAATAGGCAAAATGGAATTTTGTGATACAGACAATATATGGCATAGCTACACGTTTGCCAGCTTCTTTTTAGGCAATTAGGCAGCTCCAGGAATGGTATGCTGGATTTGGTGTCAGGAAATTTAGATTCTGCCCCAGATACTTACTTGCTGAGTGACCCTGGAAAAGTCACTTTACCTCTCCCAGACTCATCTCATTTCTCATATTTCATCAGTTTCCTCATATCTAAAATGAGATGATGATAGTACCCACTTCCTAGGGTTGTTCTGAGGATAAAATTATATGTTATTTATAAAATACCTTTCAAACCTTAAAGTATGGCAAAAATGAAAATGGCCAACACTACTGTTGCTACTATTGTTGCTGCTACTACTACTACCATTATTGCCACCACAACAAGCACTAGTATTGTTACACTATCTCTCTGGATGGTATTTTCCATTGAGAAAGCAAAATTTCTCAAATCTCATTTTGCTTCTAGTCACTCTATCATATAGAATTATCTTCAAACTGGGAACAATGAAAATACTTAACTATCCCCTGATTGTGAAGATTAAATTGTAACCCCTGTCTATTTTTAGGACATGGTACTTAAAAGTTAAGTATGAAGAGCTACCCATTTTTAGATTTAATCACCAAAGGTGCAAACACCCCATTTCACTCATTGAACTGAAAAAAAACAACAACTAATTCTCCCTGCCCAGAGGGGCTGAGAGTAAATTATTTAGTGCTCAGGCTAGATGTCTTACCTTATCCTCTCTCTGATTTCTTGCTTCTCTCTTTCTACATTTTGTAAGTAAATTGTAAATAAAATATCTTTGGAATTAATTAAATTCCTGGTGACTACACTCTTAAATAATCAAGCCCAACACCTTAAAAATTAAATCCTTCCCCCTTACATAGCGAATGTGCTCTGTTATATTTGCAATAGTGATTCAATTGTTTCCCTATTGCCTGGTCAGGAAGGCTGAATATTCTCTTTAGTGGCATTGAGATGAGTCGACTTATCCTCATCCCTTTTCTTTTCCTTTTTTTTGAAGGGTAGAGGGAAGAAGGACGCTCTTTCTTAAGTCTGTTGACTGGAGAGAGAGTTTGTGACCATGCAATATTGTTTCCCTCTGTGCAGCTAATTGCCTCATCTAGTTATTTATCTCATGGCTATGGTCTCCTCAATGGCTGATTTGTGCTCCAGGTTACTGAGCTAAGCACCCTCCAGATGTTCATATGTATCCAAGCTTATGTTTATCTTACACAGCAGTACAAGTATCTGGAAAGAACCATTCTTTTCCAGGAAAGAACCACTCTAAGTTCCATCAACCAAGAGGAGTAGTTAGGGCTTCTTATATTTCAAGAAGGCTAGCCGTTGTCATCCACAAGATGCACTTTGGAGGGCAGTTGAGAATGTCCTTGAGTAAAAACATCTCTGCCCTGGTGTCCCCAATGCCCCCAATTTTTCTAATAGAGATTTGTTCCTTTGAACTGACTGATTTTTCAATACTTAACTCTGCCTCAATTTCTTCATCTGTAAAATGAGCTAGAGAAGGAAATAGCAACCATTCCAGTATCTTTGTCAAGAAAACTCCAAATGTGGTCATGAAGAATTGGACATGATTGAAAAAGACGACCAAACAAATTATTTAACAAACATTTTCCAATTATATGTAAAATTTTTTAACATTAATTTTTAAAAAATCTGAGTTTCTAGTTTTTACTTTCTCTCATCCTCCTTCCCCGCCCATTGAAAAGGCAAGCAATATGATATCAATTAAAAGTGTGAAGTCATGCAGAACATATTTTCATAATAGCCATGTTGCAAAAGAAAAGACACAAAATCTCTAAGAAAAATAAAGTTAAAAAATATGCCTCAAAAGCAGATGTAGTTTTAAGAAGGACTATAAGTGACATTTTTCTTTTAAGCCCTTACCTTATGTCTTGAAGTCAATATTGTGTTTTGGCTCCAAGGTAGAAGAGTGGCAAGGGCTAGGCAATGGGGGTTAAGTGACTTGCTCAGGGTCACACAGCTAGGAAGTGTCTGAGGTCAGATTTGAACCTAGGACCTCCCGTCTCCAGGCTTGGCTCTCAATCCACTGAGCTACCCAGCTGCCCCCTATAAGTGATATGTTAACAGATTACAATTAAGCTGTTGTTAGAGCAAGTCCATTTTGCAAGTTATTTATGAATTAGTTTAGTTTTGGGCTCCCCACTCCAATTGTTACATTGAAGTATGATTGAGAAATAAGTGGCCTGATTCTTGACCACTTCTCTGACATTTATTCCACAAGATATGTAGATGGTAAGCTTTAAGCCACCAGCTCCAAAGAGCCTTAAAGTTACCTCTTGCTCTTCAGGATAGGGTTCATTCAGGATTGCTCGAGTGGTTACTAAGTTCAAGTTGCCATCTAGTGGAAAATCCAAGTAAATGACTCAGACATAGGGCTACAGCAACTAACAATGAGAGTTTTATGTTCATAGAATGACAGAATTTTGGAGTTGGGAGGGATCTCATTGGCCATCTAAACCAGTCTGTATTTAAAAAAGAATTCATACTATAACACACCTGACGAATGATCATTCAGCCTTTGCCAGAAGATCTCTGATGAGGGGGAGCCCACAATCCTGGATGCCTCTAATGGTTAGGACAGAAAGCTGGGTCTGGAGTCAGGAAGACTCCTCTTCCTAAATTCAAATGTGATTGTGGACACTCACTAGCTGTGACAACAGGCAAGTCACTTAACCCTGTTTGCCTCAGTTTCCTCATTTGTAAAACAAGCTAGAGAAGGAAATGGCAAACCACTCCAGTATCTTTGCCAAGAAAACCCCCAAACAGGTCATGAAGAGTAAGATGTGACTGACTGAACAATAACAACATATTAAAGAAGCTTTCCCCTTTGAAATAATGCTGAAATTGACCTCTTTGTGGTCTCCACCCATTACTTCTGGTTCTGCCCATTGGGGTCAATCAGATTGAGTTCTAATCCCTCTTCCATGTGACAAACTTTCAAGCAGTTAATCCAGATCATTATCATGTCTCTCTGAGTTTTCCCTTTTTTCCATATGAACATGTCCAGCTCTTTCAATTGGTAGGGTCTTGAGGGTCCTTCACCATCCAAGTCACCTTCCTTTGTTTGACAGTCTCTAGCTTATCAACCAACTTCTCCTCTTCTCTGCCCCACTCCTTGTCACATTAATAAGTGGGCAATGCCCTTACAGAACATGACAACCAAGAACCACACGGTTCCACACTAGACTTAGAAATAACCATACAAATGATCAGGGGAGCCAATGTGCACACAAATAAGTATATGTCTGAGCCATAGTAGTAGTGTAGAGAGGACAACTGTCTTTGGATGGAGTACTATTTTCTCTCCTTTTCATCAGTGCCTATTTCAATCCAGAGGCATGGCACTGTGTGGGACCTTCTCTTCCTGCCTTTTCACTTTCTCTAGAGATTAGCCTCAGGGTCCTGCACTCCAGACTTGCTAATCCAGAATGACAGGTTTGGGTCCAAAAGCAATGGCCCAGGGACACAAGAATTTTTGCTTATTTCACAGGCTTTCAAAATACAAATTCTTCATACTGGTTATTTATAAAGCTTAACAGTTTATGGAGTTGCCAGTTGGCTCTGTGTCACTAACCTAGAAATTCCCCAATTAAATTATGTGGAATCCAGCATCTATGGATTTCTTCCTTCCTTCCTTCCTTCCTTCCTTCCTTCCTTCCTTCCTTCCTTCCTTCCTTCCTTCCTTCCTTCCTTCCTTCCTTCCTTCCTTCTTTCCTTCCTTCCTTCCTTCCTTCCTTCCTTCCTTCCTTCCTTCCTTCCTTCCTTCCCCTTCCTTTCCCTTCCTTCCTCTCTCCCTTCCTCCCTTCCTCCCTTCCTCCCTTCCTTTCTTTTCCTCCCTCCCTTCCTCCCTCCCTTCCTCCCTCCCTTCCTTTCCCTTCCTTCCTTCCTTCCTTCCTTCCTTCCTTCCTTCCTTCCTTCCTTCCTTCCTTCCTTCCTTCCTTCCTTCCTTCCTTCCTTCCTTCCTTCCTTCCTTCCTTCCTTCCTTCCTTCCTTCCTTCCTTTCTTTCTGTCTTTCTGTCTGTCTTTCTGTCTTTCTTTCCTTTTTTTTTAACCCTTACCTTCCGTCTTGGAATGAATACTGTGTATTGGTTCCAAGGCAGAAGAGCAGTAAGGGCTAGGCAATGGGGGTTAAGTGACTTGCTCAGGGTCACACAACTGGGAAGTGTCTGAGGCCAAATTTGAACCTAGGACCTCCCATCTCTAGGCCTGGCTCTCAATCCACTGAGCCACCTAGCTACCCCCTCTCCTACTTACTTTCTTAAGTTAATGCATAATAATTGAAATCAATCCCATTTTTTATTTAATGAAAGCAAGACTCTTGAAATGATAAGGAACAGCTTAAAAGGGAAACTAGAAACTGAATTTAAAATTCCTTCTAAAAGGATGGAAAAGGAAAACTAAGGATGGAAGGGATGGAAAAGAAGGAAAAGAAGGAAAAGGAAGTATTCATCCAGGAGCCTGGATTCTAAGCCAAGGAAACATTTAACAACAAATCTTGTCCCATTCTTTAAAATGTTATTTAATAAATTGTTCCTCTAGTTCTATTCACTTCACTCTCCAACAATTCATGAAAGTCTTCCTAGGTTTCTCTGAAATTATCCCTTTCACCATTTCCTCTAGCATATTAGTATTCCATTATCTTCATACACCAAAATTTGTTTAGCCATTTCCCAGTTGATGAGACACCACTTTAGTTTCTAGTACTTTATTTCTTCAAAAAGAGCCGCTATTAATATTTTTGTACATATAGATTCTTATCCTTTTTTAAAATCTTTTTGAAATATAAATCTAATAAAAATAGTTAATCAACAGACCTAAAAAAAAGTAGTCGCAAAATCATTAGGGTAAAGGGCATGCATAGTTCAGTGATTTTCTTTTGTCAGGGTTCCAAATTGCTTTGCAGAAGGACCAGACTAGGTCACAGGTCTACCAACAATTACAAATATATCTCGTCAGCATGGATCCTTTTCCTTTTTTTTTTGTCATCTTCTTTACAGAAAAGAAAGCAGATTGGAGGAGTTTAATGGCTGACAAAGGGCACACAAGGAGTAGTAGAAGTGGGATTTGAACTGAAGTCTTCTAACTCCAAATGCAGTATTTTTGCCACTCAATCTTGGAGATAAGGAATATTTGTAAATCATCTGCTACCTCTAAGTTTTCTCTGATAAAGTTCATGATAAAATTTTATTATAAACCCAGAAGCAAAAGATAATGTACCACAATCACTCAGCAGCCCTTTCACACAGAATCAGTAACCATTTATCCAGCATGCTGAAGGGTCGACTAATAGACAAACTGAGGGCAGGCTACTGGGTGTAATCTGTCAGTTAACCTTGGCAAGATAGCTGAAATGTAATTGCTTTATTGTGTTGGTAATTGCCGGAATAGATTTCTACCACTCAGGGAAGCCTAGTGCCAAGGGTCTTAGCTGCTTGATGAGGAAAGCTTTGTGAGATTCCCTATCAGATGAATTTAGTTTCCCATCTCTGCTGAGGTCTCTAAAGGTATTAAGTGACAACATTATTGAGGGACAATCTGTCACAAAGGACAGTTTGGATGGCTCCCATTTCAGTTTATCGTTCTTTTTCTGGCTTGCAGGTAGAGATAAACTGCCCAACTTAGAGCTCTTATTTCTATATCCAATCCACCAAGTGCCTACAGTGGGCCCTTCTAGTGGGACCAAACATGTTTTTTGAGTCAGCCCCTTACAGCCTGCTTTGAGGAAGGCACCTGGAGTTTGAGGAGTCAGAAGCTTCCTGGTTGCACTCGATTTCAAGTCCCACAAGGGTGGCATCTGTGGGGCATTGCATCTCTTTATATTTCCCACAATGCCAGTTTAAGGCTTCATACATAGTAAGTCCCAGGAGCACAGATTCTGTTGGAAAGAGGAATGCTGGAGGCAGTCTTCTCTAAACCCCTTCATTTTACAGATGAGAAAACTGAACCTCAGGGAGGTGAAGTGACCCAGGTAATAATGTTAGAGGTGTTAGATTTGAACCCAGGTCCTCTGGCCCCAGATCCAGAGTTCTTTCTAGTGTACTATTTTCTTTTTAAGAGTTTATTTTTTCTCGGACTCTCCTTAGCTATGTGACCCCGAATAAGTCACTTAATCCCCATTGTTTAGCCCTTACTGCTTTTTTTCCCTTCAAACCAACGCATAGTGTTGATTTAAAGATGGAAGGTAAGGGCTTTAAAAAAAGATGCTTTTTTGAAAGCTGTCATATATGTCAATAATAATGATGAAAAACAGGTACAGTAGGACCTTGTTTTATGCAACCAATAGGTTCCAAGACCCTTTAGGTAAGATGAAAATTGCACATAATAGTGAGCCTCATTGTTTAATAAGTATTTCTTATTGTAAGATTTAAATTAATGTCATTGACTCCAAGTATTATATTTTATAAAGTTTATGAATAATCACTTGAAGTAGAAAGAAAATAAACAAAGGAGATAGATGTTCAAACCTAATTATCTAACAAAAAGTAAACCCATGTAAGTTCTCCTGCCTGCCCAAAAGCTCACTTCAGATCAGGGGGAAGAGAGAGCGGGACAGAGCTACACAAAACTTATATCCTCCCTACATTAGTGCATAATGTGAGAAGGAACATGGGAAGCTGGGAAAGAGAGTTCTGGGGTTCAGATCCTAATTATACATTATGCAAGCATAACTAGTCATTTTATGACTTTTTTTAGGTTTATCAGAACTACCAGCATCACTACTCTTGTACTTTGGGGCCATTTAAAATTATTTATTCATAAATTAGTTATTAATAACTAAATAGTATTAATTAAACAAAGAGGAACTATGACATGATTTATATCTCAAGTGAGAGTTCTGGACAAAGATTAACACGGGAGCTAATCTTTGGTGCAAAACAATGTAATGACACATTAATGCTTCTCAGAGTGAGAATGACTGTGATTGGATGAATTTCTGTGAGATCATGCTGCTTGGGAAAATGGAGCAGAGTTAGCACATAATTAAACAATTTTATATTCCAAGTTTTTATGCCTTTATTTTTTTTGATTGCCAACAGCATGTACCTGAATTCATGTGTTGAGTTTATGTAAAATAAGAACCCACTGTATTTTAGTCACAATTTTATTCATCAGTTTCTTTCTACTTCTAGAAAAAAATAAACACATACATATATGTACAAAAGACACATTAACTTAGTTTTCAAACTATATATCATAGTTATGCAAGCATTAATAGTGCTAAGCAAACAGTATGGATAAAAAACATGTAACTACTTCTCATTGGAGGAAAAAAATCAAAGGAACTTCCAATGCCAAAATAAATATTAAAGAAATTTCACAAATTTCACAGAGAATTCTAAGATTTCTGTAATAGTAAAATATTAAAGTCACTATATAATCTTTTCTTACTACTTCCTCTTTCTAATGAAGTTAACCAATTAAACTTGGCACAAAGGAGCTTTAATTATTATGAAGTCCATCACTTGACTAAATACATTTTGGAAAAAAATGGCTAGAATGTACTGAAACATCTCCTCAGCTAAACTGGAATAAAAAATGCACTGCAATCAGATCAAATTACCTACCTGTATTTTATCAGATATTCTGGGTCACCTTCCCTGACTTCAACCTGTTGTACCTTCTTCCCTTCTTGCTGTCTCCTCCCTGGGGTTTGGGAAGAGATTCCTCCAAGCTTTTGCTCCCTTCCGGTCAATAGAACTTGATTTAGACACCAGAATTCCTGGAACAATTCTGTTTGTTCCCTTTTTCCATGAGTAGGCACATTACTCTAGAAGAATGAGTGAGGTGGATGACTTAGAGGAACTCTACTTCATTTGAATCCAATTCACAGGTGAGTCAAAATGCTACCTGGAGATGTCCTTGGTACTCTTTGAAATGAAGGAGGAACAACAATGATGGGTCTGACAAAGAAATGTAGGATAAAATGGCGGCATGGGTCCTAGAGTCAGAAATCTTGACTTCAAATCTGGCCTGATCACTAAGTACCTCTGGGGCTTTAGACTTTACTCAAGATTTAGAATTGGAAGCATTATTAGCAATCATCTAGTCCAGGCCCCTCATTTTTACAAATGAAGAAACTGAGGTCAAGAGAAGAAATCATTTGCCCAAAGATTTGTAGGGAGTATTAGAGTGTGATTTTTTTTGGTCAGGGAACTAAAGCTTCATTAAAATGTTAAATTACAAATTGGAAGAGAGAGAGAGGGTGATGGGGTGGGGGGATCCTTAAAAGGGATGCATTATTTTTGCTGTTTAATTGCTTTTCACTTGTGTCCAACTCTTTGTGACCCCACTTGGGGTTTTCTTAATTTTTTTTTATTTAAGTATTTTTCCAAGCTTACATGATTCATGTTCTTCCCCCCCCCCCCTTTTCCCTCCCCACGTCCAGAGCAGACAAATACTTTTACGGGTTATATATGATGTATTATCATAGAGTAAAATTTTGAATGAAGCCTTCTAATTCCATATCCACTTAAAAAAACCTCTTACCTTTTGCCTTAGAATCAATACTGTGTATTGGTTCTAAGACAGAAGAGTATCAAGGGCTAGGCAATGGGACTTAAGTGACTTGCCCAGGGTCACACAGCCAGGAAGTGTCTGAGGCCAGATTTGAACTTAGGGCCACCCATATTTAGGTCTGGCTCTCAATCCACTGAGTTATCTAGGTGCCCCCACCAATTTTTTTTAAGTACAAAATACTCATCTATAAAATGGGATTAATGAAATAACTTGCTCTGTCTGCTTTTCAAGGCTGTTGTGAGATTGAAGTAATATGGTATAATGTAAAGTGCTTTGTAATCATAAAGCTACATAAATAAATATTATTATTATTAATAATAAGACCTGGTATTTGCTTTAATGGGCAGTTAGGTGGCATAGAGGATGTGGATGAGTAAATTGGAGAAAACCAGCAACAGAGGAAAAGGAGTAAAGTTGGCAGAAGCTGTCAATGAAGGAGAAATCCAGAAGAGAATGTCACTGGAGGGAGTCTGTTGAAGGGAAACATCCAAACTGTTGGAGTTGTCTCTTTTTCTTCTGAGACAGGAAGCAGTAAGGACTAAGAAGATCCTCTTTTTACTGAATTTATCTGACTCAAAGATCCTCCATCCTGTTAGCCATATCCCTCAATTCAAGACTACTATACTATGATTATTTTAAGATCAGGGAAACCCTAAACCCTCTCTCCCATCCAATTTCCTTTCCCTTCCCCTTTCCTTAAATAAACCCCTTGTTCTAACTATTCGAAGAGTGGGTTATCTATTAAATATATCAAGAAACTCACTCAGATCTGATTTCCAGTTGTCATCAACAGAAGAAACTGACTGATGGGGGACGGAGAAAGGAAGAAAGAGTAGGGAGGAGGGAGAGAAGGGAGGAGAGTGGCAGATCTGATTCCACATCACCATAATCTATAAAGATCAACCACCTAATACAAGGATAAAGCACTAGACTTGGAGTTAGGAAATCTCATCTTCCTGAAATCAAATCTAACCTCAGACTCTTACTGACTTTGTGTCTCTGGGCCAATCATTTATCTTATTTACCTCAGTCTTCACATCTGTAAAATGAGCTAGAGAAATAAATGGCAAAATTACTAGTTATCTTTGCCAAGAAACCTCCAAATGGGGTGACAAAGAATCAGACATGACTGAAAAATAACAAAAAACCCCAACAAAAACCCTTGATTTAAAACAGTTTTCTCTAGGAAGATAAATGTATACATGCTCACAAACATGTACCATGCAAGGCAAAGTATGAAAACTGATAACGGTAGTTTAAGGGTACATCTGGATTAGTTCAGAGACAGAAGAAAAAGCCTTTAAAGGTGGGTGAGCTTGGGTTATCTTTGTTATTATCAACATTTTATTGATGAAGAAGAGAGTTTGAAGCAGATTCTATTCCTATACCTGGTACCATGAAGAACCACTTCACCCCAAGAGTAGCTTCTATTTATTATGTAGGGGTTTAATCTGTAGCTAGTCTCTTCTCACAATGGCCCTGTGAGGTACATTGTATAATCATGATTATTTCCATTTCATATAGTTGAGGAAACTGAGGCTAGAGAGAGATGAAATATAGGGTTAGAACTGGTATTTGAACTAAGTGGTTCAAAGATTTATCACTGAGTCCTATGGGCTCATAGGACCTCTCCAAAAATTACTTAGTGGAGATAGAGCAGGCAGCTTTTGTAACCCGAGGCTGGTGTTTTTTTTGGGGAGATTGGTGAGGGAGGAATGGCAGGCTAGATAGAACAGGTAGGCTGGGGAAGACCTCAGCTGGGATTCAGAAATCAATGTGTCATCTGGGAGTTTCCTAATTCTAATAGTAATAGTTAGTATTTATGAAACAAAGATAAACACACATACATATCTTGAGTATAAAGAACAACCAACCAATCAAATCAATCAATATATATTTATATATATTTATTTATTTATATAGTTGGTTGACAAACTTGTCTTTCTGATTCCAAGTCTACCAATATATCTACCACACTGCCTAATTTTAATTAATTATTCTTGCTAATAGATGCGCTAGCCTAATTTGTTTCTACACTGCTGAAGTACTGAGTACTGTTATACCTGCTAATTTTTGTAATCAAAATTATTTATTTTACATTTTGTAATTTTTTCTAACTCTTGCTTGGTCTTGAAATCTTCTTTACCCAAAGATCTAACAAGTATACTATTCTGTGTTCACCTAATTTACTTAGTTTCTTTCTTTATATTCAAGTCATTCACCCATTCTGAGTTTATCTTGGCATAGGGTGTGAGGTATTGATCCAGACCTAATCTCTCCCACACTGTCTTCCAATTTTCCCAGCAGTTTTTGTCAAATGGTGGGTTTTTTTCCCCAAAAGCTGGGGTCTTTGGGTTTATCATATACTATCTTGCTGAGGTCATTTACCCCATGTCTATTCCACTGATCCTCCTTTCTGTCTCTTAGCCAATATCAAATTGTTTTGATGACCACTGCTTTATAGTATAGTTTGAGATCTGGGACTGCAAGGCCACCTTCCTTTGCATTTTTTTCATTGTTTCCCTGGATATCCTTGAACTTTTGTTCTTCCAAATGAACTTTGTTATGTTTTTTCTAATTCAATAAAAAAGTTTCTTGGTATTTTGATAGGTATGGCACTGAATAAGTAAATTAATTTATATGCCCTCTAAGTTTTGGTGCCCTTGGGAAAAGTTTAGGTTGTCTTTGTGTAAGTAGAATTTTGTGCTTTTGAACTACATTTCCCAGCATCCCTTTCCTTTCATCCCCATGTTATGTCCTTACATTGTATTGATAAAGTTGTGTGTAACTGAGGCTCTCCCTCCCCCCATCTCAGGGAAGGTTCTCTTTACTAAGGCTATCACTTTCTTTTACTTCAAGTTATTCACAAATCTTATAAAAATATAATACTTGGAGTATTTGATATTAATTTTTAATCTTACATTAAATGTGATGAACTTCAAATTAAGATGATTCATGTTCAAATCCTGTCCAAACTTGTAGCCTAGTAAGATCTGATGAACCCCAAGTTTTAGGACTAGCTGATACTGTCTCCAGAAGCTTCTCCCACTGTATCATACCCTCCTTTCAAGGTTTGAACTCAGGACCTTCAGCTTATGAAACTGACAGTGCTGCCTACTATGCTAAAAAGTCACTTGGCTTGGATTTGACCCCACCTAAGGAGGATTGTTATTTACATTAGGGTCCATTATTCAGTCTGAAACTGCTAGCCTGAGATTCCCTTCAGGGTGGATTCTCATGGGAACAAGGACAAGCTTTGGAGTCTCCAGCTTATCAGCTGGTCTAAAACTTGGGGCTCATCAGATCTTACTAGGCTACAAGTTTGGGGTTTCTAAATTCTATGTTGACACCAGCTTTGAGACCTTGGGCAAGTCACTGAACCTGTTTTTCAGCCTTAGTTTCTCCACCTATAAGATGAATATAGCCCTTAAAGTCCCTTCTAGCTCTAAATCTGTGATCCTAAATTCTCAGGAACCTATCTCTTCTGACTTTTAGCATGACCCTATGGGATATAGTCTATAAAAAAATTCCATTCACTTGACCCCCATTGTCTAGCCCTTAACACTTCTGCCTTGGAACCAATACACAGCATTGATTGTTAGATGGAAGGTAAGGGGTTAAAAAATAATCCATTCCCTCTTCATGGCCTGTTTAGGACTTTTGACTAAACCCTAAAGATAAGAAACAGGCTTGGATGAAGACACTAGTTCTTAGTCCATTGTGTCCCATAACCTTTTGTTTTTATATTTTGAATGGGTTTTCCTTTTCCTCTTTGCTTTCCTTTCCTCTTTAGAAAGCTTAGCTTTTATATTCAGGCAGTTTGACATCAGCTCATTAATCTCTTCCCTGACTTTCCTTCAATATCCTGTCCCAGCTCTTTTGTGTCCCAGAGATCACAGACTGCTAGAGTCAGGAATGATTTTTGCTCAGTGATGACTTCCTCCCAAGCCTCGCATAGTAGCCTAGAGAAGTTGGCTCAGCTTTTTGCCAGATGTTTACAGAGACTGAGACCAAGCAAGCTTAATTTTACCTTCCTTTATGATCTGGCAACTTCAAGTTTAGACATTGGTAGTAGAGTATTTATTTTTCTCCCTTTGACAAGGTAATAGGTTATGAAACTCACACATTGCAATTTGGGTGGGGAATTGGATACCAAACTACACTTCCTTTGAGCCCATAATATGTATCATAAAGTCCCAGGACTGGAAGGAAGCTTTGAAATATGAGGAAAGTGGAGTCCTAGAGATAAGAAGTGATATTCAGACTGATCAGCTCTTTCCAGAAGGAACGGGAGGGACAGAAATAGCTGGAAAGTTTGATGATTCTATAATCATCAAATTATACAAATATAGGTACAAATGTACAAATATAGGATGTCAAGGAAATTCTATCAAACCTAGTATACAAATATTTGGAAAACTCAAAGATTTCATCATCTTACATCCATTCCCCCATGTGTCTAACACCACACAAATAAACAAACTGAACCTGGTATGCATAGTCAATCAACCATAAAACATTTATTAAGCACCTACTATATCCCAAGCTCTGTGCTAAGCACTAGAGACACAAATTCAAACAAGAAACATAGTCCCAACCCTTAATGGGGGAAGACAACATGCAAAAGGGAATTGGAAAAAAAGTAGGAGGCATGATGGAAAAGTCAGAGATGTCCCAAAGTATTGCAGCCAAGCAAGAATTGTGGAGATATTTTGTGCTGAGCTCCCTCCTTAAATGGAGATTTTGGTATTCATGGTTTTACTCTTCAATCAAAAGGTGGTGATGAGGTGGCATGCCAAGGCTGATGGGATCTGGAAGGATGAGGTTATCCCAATTATGAGCTTCTGTGGTGGTAAGACAAGGATCATAATAATGCAATTATGTATTATCTAATTGATATATTCCTGGGTTGGTTTTTTAAAACTTAGATTGGAGTTTTTGCAAAATAACTACAAAGGGCATTTACTCTGGAATATATTAGAAGTTTTGGGGATGGGAAGGGTCTTCAGGGATGGCTACTCAATGCAGACTGGAATCTTGGTCAAGACTAGATATTTCTGAATCTTATATGTGCCCTGGCACAGCTTAGTATCTAGACAAAAGAGTCGCACTTAGATGGCTATGCTATAGTTTTTTGAAACTATGTATACACATGAATCCTCCCTATACCCTTTGTTTAGAAATCATTCAATTGAAGTTAAAAGTTATCTGAGCATGTATAGTTGAGCAGTGCCTCTGTCTTTTGAATCTCTAGCAAAACTAGGATTGTTGATTTGGTCATTGTCCTATATGTATATGTGTGTGTGTGTGTGTGTGTGTGTGTGTGTGTGTGTGTGTGTGTGTGTGTGTATAGGTTGTTGTCCTTCATGCTCAAAGAGTAATGACATCACTAGGATGTTGTCTTTTGACTCATTCCTTTTAAATTGGATTTGAGTGAGGCAGAGTCATCAGCCTCACTCTCTCTTCCAGAATCATCAAAGTCCAGTGGCAAGAAGGCTGGTGATGGCTTGTGTTGCAGTGGATGACCTTGGCATCTTTAATGTCTAACCCAGTTCTAAGTACTCCACAGTAAACTCTTCCACTACCTTCATGGTTAGTGGAACAAATTGGTCTCCACCATTCCTTCCATCAGAAATCTTCACATGCTTGGGGTAGGCAACCTCTTAACTCACAGGCAGGTTTGAGGCTTGTTAGTTACCCTCAACCTGGTTTAACCTTCTTGCTGAGACAGTTTACCAGGTGTAGTCCATTCTACAGCTTCTTAGAGCCACAGGTGAGAAATGGGAGGCAGATGGATACTAAAGGCTGAAAGCAGTCCTAAAAAGGGCTCAGCAGGGGGCAGCTGGGTAGCTCAGTGGATTGAGAACCAGTCCTAGAGACAGGAGGTCCTAGGTTCAAATCTGGATTCAGCCACTTCCCAGCTGTGTGATCCTGGGCAAGTTACTTGACCCTCATTGCCTAGCCCTTACCACTCTTCTGCCTTGGAGCCAATACACAGTGTTGACTCCAAGACGGAAGGTAAGGGTTTAAAAAAAAAAAGGGGGGGGGGGCTCAGCAAGCCCTCATGCCAGAAGTACTAGCCTTCCCTGAATACCTTGTTCACTATATCCCTCCATCCCATGACCCCTCCAAGCTACTCATCCCCCCCCCCAACTCTTCTACTCCTCCTTTCCCCCCAGAGGTATCCCTTCCACATCTCAGTGGCTAGGGACATGGCACCCCACTGAACTGGAAAATCCTTATAAAATTTTTTGGCCCTCCCTTCATACCAGATAAGTCTGAATTTGTTCTTTTTCTTTTATGGGGGTATTTATAGTACCTTAATATAAAAAGGGTTAAGCATTTGACCATTGGCTATCTGTTGTTCAAAGTTAAGATAGCTCTACATTTCTAGCCTTTGTGTGGCATTTGCTGGCTTTCATGTTCTTTTTGTCAGCTTTAACTTTTTACTTATTTAATTAAAAAAAGAATTAAATGTATTTATGGTATTAAAAGATAAAATATGTTGATGTTAGACAACACTATACATATACTTTATGCATTTCTGACTTTCTAAACTTTTTCTTTGTCATTTGTTGGCTTTCGTGTGTCATTTGTAGTTTCTGCAAAACTCCTTCAAAATTCCCATTTAATTTCTTAGTCTGACTTGTGATGTATTGATGTATTCTCAATGGAGAAAGCTGGGATGTGGAAGGGATATATGTATATATAAATATGTGTATATGTAATATCCCTATTTATGTATCTATTTATTGGATTTGCTATGATTTCAATGGTATAGGCACCATTCAATGAGGAATTTCATCTACCTCTTCAGGTAGACATCTTCTCTGCAACCTATAGACTCTAAGAGTTGCTTAGAGCACCAATTGGTCATGTTTCTTGTCCAAGGTCGCCACTATGTGGCAGAGGCTAGATTTGAACCCCAAAGCCAGGTTTCTTTCTATTATACTAAAATGCCTCTTATTTATAGTCATATACTTTGTAGTCAGAAAGCAGTTTCTATAAATGTTGTTAATTTTGTCTGAAATATTATCCTGGAGTTGTTCAGTGGTTAGAGCACTGGACCTGGAGTCAGGAAGACAAGTTCAAATCTGACCTTAGAAATTTACTAACTGTGTGACCCTGGGCAAGTTACTTAACCAGGTTTGCCCTAATCCATTGCAAAAGGAAATGGCAAACCATTCCAGTATCTTTGCCAAGAAAATTTCATGACAGTAAGGTCCACAGAGTCATGAAGACTCAGATATGACTGAACAACAATAGAGAAATCACCTCTTTTTAAAAGAAAAACAATCTTTCCCCCCAAATTTTCTCCCTCAGGAAAATAATTGTACAGGAAGAAAGGATGTCAAATCTATTGGAAACACCATAGGATATCTTCTAGGAATTGCTAAATCATACACTCATAGAATGTTAGAATTGGAAGGGATATAAGAGATGCTTTGTTCCTACTCTATTATTTTACAGATGCTAAAACTAAGGTTCAGAAAGTTGAAATGACTTGGCCACAGTTCCATAGTTAGCAAATTACAGAGCTGGGGTTAGAACTTTGGGTCTCCTGTGATTTAGGCAGAGATTTATTCTATGGATCCTGAAAATTCCTAGGCTTAAATAATAGGTGCTTACAAATTAAAATGCTTTAGTCATATCCTTTTGTAATACAAGCTTTGGGAGAGAGAGACCTGAGAGGCCAATACTAATATTAGTTTAATATCTAATATGTGGTCCATATTTAATATTACTTAACATATTTAAACTTTAATAATTAATTGAATATTTAATCCAATATTTAATAATGCTCATATCTAGTCCAATACTAATAAGTCCAACATCTGCCCAAGAATTTCATTTGATTGAAGGTCATCAGTGATAAAAAACAAACAAACCCCACCACCCACTAAGGCACCTTATTCTACTTGTGACAATTCTAATTGCTTGGTTTTTTTTTTTAGTTGCTTTTTTCTATCTTTTAAAATATCATCTTCATTCTTAAATATATCCTTCTCCCCTTCCCTCCCCAGAGGCTGTTTCTCACAAGAAAAATTAAAAAAAGGGAAACAGAAATTTATTGAAACTAATCAGTATGTGAACCATAGATGACCTAATAATTAGGAAATTTTTCCTGGGGTTGATCTGCTTATCTTTTTGTCACACTCCCTCCAAACTTGCCTCTCTTGTTTCTGGTTTTGCTCTCTAAGGGTCAAACAGAACAAGTCTAACCCTTTTTTTACATGCCATTGAACCAGATATACTGATTTCCCCCTTAAGTCTTGGATCATACAAATCTAGAGTGAGAAGAAACTACTGAGGTTACCTAATCCTATTCCTTCATTTTACACATGAGGAACTTGAATCTCAGAGAAATTAAGCAACTTGTTCAAATAAATTCCAGTCAGGATTTGAACCCAGGTTCTATGACAATTCATCTCTCTTTTCATACTACCATGTTCTTATCCAGGTTAAATCCTGGTTCTTTCATTTGATCCTATTATAAGGCATCCTTCAGTCCTATGACTGCTGGTTGTCACTAGAACAAACAAATTTCAATGACAGAAGGACACACACACACACACACACACACATACACACACACACACAGAGACAGAGACAGACAGAGAGAGACACACAGAGAGAGACACACAGAGAGAGACACACAGAGAGACAGAGACAGAGACAGAGACAGAGACAGAGAGAGAGGGAGGAAGTGATGAGAGAGAGACAGAGACAGAGACAGACAGAAGGGATGAGAGAGAGAGAGAGAGAGAGAGAGAGAGAGAGAGAGAGAGAGAGAGAGAGAGAGAGAGAGAGAGAGAGAGAGAGAGAGAGAGAGAGAGAGAGAGAGAGAGAGAGAGAGAGAGAGAGAGAAAGGGATAGTGTAACTGGAACTAGAGAAAAGAAGATATTTGGAATAATGATGTGGGTACTGGTTATGGGCAGAGGAGGAGAAACATTTCCAGGTAGCAAGCAGCAAAGGTCCAGGTGAGATGATGTACTAGCAATTTTAGAGAGTTCATATATAATACATGTATTATTTGAGACCCAGCTATCTCCACCTATCAATATCTTTATTGACTTCTTTTTCTCTATGATATAAAGTACATATGAAATAAATACAAGTTAATTTCTTGATGTCTTGAAGACACTAGCACCTGGGGGAATCAGGAAACACCCACAGCTTTAGCACTTGAAATGAGCTTTGAAGGTAATTAGGGATCCTAAGAGGCAGAGGGGAGGAGAGAGAGCATTCCAGGCATGGAGGAGGCTCTGCAAAGGCATGGAGATGGGAAATGGAGATTATAAGGAACATGTGCTAATCTACACGGTTTTACAAATTCACAAATTCCATTTTTCTGGCACTGTTACTAGTAGAGGATTTTTGTTAAATGTTTACCACGAAAAAAAAAAAAAAGTACCCTCGACACACTTTTAAGTTTAACATGCATTATTAGCATCTTCGCTTTTCAAAGTCTGGATAATCAACAAAATAACAAATTACATTCTTATTTGTAGCATTTGCTGATTTCGGAGGCATAACTGCTCACACTGAAAATTGAAGGATCTGCAGCTCCCTCAAGCTTGTGAGAGCTGGCTCTAGCACACCATTGGTACTAGGTACTCACATGTTTGTCCAGTGAGTGAATTGATGATGTGCTGCAGAACGTAAAGCTGCAGTACATGAATTTTGATAGACAGAGCTGCTTTCCGACGTGGGCCAGTTCACCCCTCCTTAGGCAACCTGGTGGTCCCCCGTTCCCAGGGGGTCACCATATTGATGCTGAACTTAGTGCAGACACTGGATCGGCATAGCACACAGCAGCCCAGAACTCCTGGGCTCAAGCGATCCTCCAGCCTCAGCCTCCCGAGTAGCCAGGACTACAGGCTCCCACCACCACACCCCACTGCTTTCTTTAACCTTAATCCAAATCACTTAATCCAAATCACCTCTCTTAGATCCATCTTTCAACTGCTTTCAGCTAAGCTTCCTGAATCTGTGACTCTCACTCACTGTCAGCAATTTCCATCCCCCAAAATGCTTGTTTTCTCTCCCTAATCCAGTTTCTTCCTATTATGCTCTCCTGGAAGGTCACTTTCTCCAGCCATCTTCCTCCTATATTGTATTTCTTCTATTTGTCTTCCTCCTTTAGTCTGGGGTGATCTCCCTTTCTGTCACAAATATTATATTATAACTTTGTATTATTTCCCCCAGAGACAGTGTAGCCTGATGGATAGAGCCTTCTAGGGAGTTGGGGTAAGAAAGGATAGATTTAGATCCTGGTTTTTACCAAATGGTTAACGCATATTGCCTCTCGGAACTCTTATCTTCTCAGGTGGGTCCTGACAACACCTGTTTCCCAGGGTTGTTAACAAAGTAAAAGGGGAGTGACTATTTACGAGTGTTGACATTCTAAAGCAAGTTATTTTTTGAAGAGTTGAGTCCCAGCATGACTTTCACAGTAGTGATGGGGACGAGGAAGTGGCCACAGGCCAGAGTTTGGAGAGTCCTTGTTAAAGGATAAACACTGGGGAACTTTGATAGACTGGTCTACATCCTATCAGCAACTACAGTTAAACGGCACAGAGCAGTTCATTTTTTTCATGGATCCATTATTGATGTGGGTTCTTCCTCCCTCATTTCTCTCATCTTGTTGATCTGATGGGTGAGTTTTTGTCTTATCTTGCTGGATCCAAGCTTCAGAACCAATCCCTGAGGTGTCTACACTATACCTCTTCCTTCCCACCTCTACTTCCCAGCATTCCTCTAAGTCATCTTCCCCCGTTGGAATGTAAACTTTTCAAGCAAGTACTTTTATCCTTGTTGACATAATTTGCCTACAAGTATCCCCACCACTTGTCACAATACTTGGCATATAGTAAGTATGTAATAAATGCATTATCTGTCATATTTTTTGTTTCTTACAGCACAGTAATATTTTTATATTAATATATTGTGATTAGTCATTCCCTAATAGAAGGCAATCTACTTTTTAGAAATTAATTAATTAATTTAAATCTAATTAAAAAATTAATTAATTAATTTTCAGACTATTTTCCCATGGTTACATGATTTCTGTTCTCTACCTCACATCTTCCCTCCCCCCACTCCTGGAGTTGACAGGCAATTCCACTAGTGGCAATCTACTTTTTTAAAAATTCAAAGATTCTTCCCCACCCCCCCCAATTACATGCAATAATAATTTCTAACAAGTTTTCCAAAATTATAAGAGTCAAATCATCTTCTTTCTTCCTTACCTCCTCCCACTCAGAGATGGTAAGTAATTTGATCTGGGCTGGCATTCTATTTTTTTAGCCTGTTTCTTTGCTGCTACAGTAATAATAATAGCTAACATCTATGTAATGCTTATTCTATTTTAAGGACTGTTTATCTCAATTGATCCTTCATAATACCTGGGAGGTAGGTGCTATTATTATCCCCATTTTTTTTTTTAATTAAAAAAAGATTATTTAAAAAACCTTTACCTTCCATCTTAGAATCAATCCTGTGTATTGGTTCCAAGATAGAAGAGTGGTAAGGGCTAGGCAATGGGTGTTAAATGACTTGCCCAGGGTCACAGAGCTAGGAAGTGGCTGAGTATTATCCCCATTTTAAAGTTTGGGAAACAAGAGGCTAATGGAGGTGCTGAAGGTCACATAGCTAGTGTCTTAGGTCAGTTTTGAATTCAGATTTTCCAGATACTCTCCACCAATTTCCAAACATCACAACCCAAGAAACCTCTAGCCACCCTGTCTACCTCCCTCCCCCAGCTCTAACCACTGTTCCATCTTGAGGCTATAAATATTTTAGCCTATTAAAAATATTTCTTCTTTTTTTTTTGTAATTGATCTTCTTGGGGATATTTTGGGGAGTGGGTGCTGGTCAAAGTTTAACAACTGACTCAGGAAAAAAATATATACGTTAAAATTTAATCTGTATTAGTCACAGTTTCCTTATCGCTTTCTTAAGTTTAGTCAATCAACAGAACAATAAGTGTTTGCTGAGTTTCAAGGCTGGGTCCTGTGTGGCTTGCGATTGTTGGATTCAATGAAACACCTTGGGCTTCAGTTTTTTTATTTCTGACAATATAATTAATAATCACTGCAATGATAATAAAAATATTAATAGCTAGCATTTATATAGTACTTACTATTTGCCAGTTCCTGTACCAAGCACTTTACAAATGTGATCATTTTTTAATTCTCACAGCAACCTTGGAAGTAGATGCTGTTATTATCCTCATTTTGTAGATAAGGAAACTGAGGCAGGCAGACATTAAATGACTTGCCCAGGATCATACAGCCTGTGTTTTATCAACAGGAATAATTATTTTTCTGACTTTAATGTCATGCAGATTGCTCTCCAAGATTCTATACACTTATGAATGTACTATTGATCATTTAATTAAAATAGCAATGAGTTGTCCAAAGCCACTCTTTGGGTAGTCAGATTTCTTTCAAAGATGGGAACATCTGATCAGAGATGTTCCTAGGCATGGGAAGGTTACATGCCAGGTGGTTCAGTGGATGGGGAACTAGACCTGAGGGTAGTGTGTGTGTGTGTGTGTGTGTGTTGGATGGGTGGCAGGTTGGTTGGGGTGTCAGTCTTGGCTTCAAATTTGACCTCAGACACTTCTTAGTGGTGTGACCCTGGGTGAGTCATTTAACCCCCATTGCCTAGCTCTCACCACTCTTCCACCATAGAACCAATACTCAGTGTTGATTCTAAAAGGGTAAAATATATATATATATATATATATGTGTATATATATATATATATATATATATATATATATATATATATATATATATAATATATATAATTTGTAGGTAAAAAACATTATGTTACACTGCCCTCTGCTGGATCTTGTTACACTTGCAGGTTGTTTTAGCTTTGGTTTTATCTGGAACTGTTGAATATATATCTTTTAAAATTCCTTCAGCTATTGTTTGTCTGTTGGATTTGAAAGTCTTCCTGGAAGCTCCACTCCTTTCCCATTCTGCTGGTCTAGAACAAGCCAGAGTTTTAATGTGGAATTTCGAGATTAGAAGAGACTTTCTATAGAATTATTTAATCTAGCCCCCATAGGATGAAAGTGATTTCAGATTACCAACCCCTATTTAAGTAATTTAAGTAATTTATTTAAGAGGTTAAGTAATTTGGCCAAGTTCATCTGTGCTAGCCACTCTTTAGGGGAATAATACCTTTTCTGGCCACTACTTCCTTATATATGTTATCACCCAATAGAATATAAAATCCTTGAAAGCAGGGTCTTTTTTTTTTGCCATTTATTATACTTCTGGGACTTAACACAATGTCTGGCACACAGCAAGTGCTTAATAAATGTTTACTATTGATTGTTTGTTGACTTACTTACAATTTTGTATATCCTAAAGCGCTATTATTAATGGCTCAAAGACCTATTGTTGAAAGAACAGCATAGACCTACAATATTCCAGTTACTGTTCCAAGATTCAGGGGTATAAAGAAAAATGAAAATAGTCCCTACTTCAGGGATTTAAATTTTAATGAGGGAGATAGCATGTAACATTTTTTTTTTACATGCAAAACACGGGGCAATCCTGTGCCAAAGGTGGTAAGATGTTGAGAGAAATGTGAATCAACTCCAGTTGTCAAAAAGCTTAGATTCTAATAAGGGGATACCTACCAGGCAGTCAGAGTAAGTGCATGTGGAGACAAGGGTCAGTAGATTGTCATAGCCTTTCCAATATCAATGGTAATATTGATTTAATTATTGTTCCTTTTGTAGAAGTTGGAGAGCAGAAGGTGACATGCATACTGTGTTCAGGAATCTGACAGGATGTCTTCAATGGCTGGGCTCTATAGATGGACCTCACTTTCCTTTCCTTCAGTTTCCTCATCTGAAAAATGAGGAGGTTGGATCAGATGGCCTCTGAGGTCCCTTCCAAGTCTAATTCTATGCTCTTATGCCTGAGGCTGTCTAGATAGAGAGAACTGAGGTTATTGTGGAATCCTCTCATCCAGGGCTGATTAGATTTGTTCCATTTGAGTCTCCAAATTGAGTGGATTACATAGCAGGGTGGGGGTGCCCAGATGTCTTCACTTTAACTGCTATCTCACATTACCTCCCTCACTGGATCTGTCTGTGGCAAATGCATTTGTTTTATGATTTTCCTAAATATGAATAATACTGTTCACAACATTAAAACAAATTTGGTCAGATAAATATGAAGTTACAATTTTGAAAGGTTCTTGGCTCAGTTAAATAGCAAAGGATCCAAGGATTCCCAAAGGATTTTTAAAAGTCATTGATTCTCTGATTCTGGGGAGTAGAGGTCTTGATCACTCAGGAAAGGGGATCATTGCCCCAGGAATCGGTACACATTGGATACATTCCAAATCAGGACTGAAGCACCATCTTTCTAAAGAACAAATGATGTGTTTGCTAATTAGCCAGTGGGACCATCAAGTAAGAAACAGTGCAAATCAGTAAACCACAGTGTTCTATGGAACTTAATTGATATTTCCATATTGAATTTCCATTCTTTATGTCAGTAGCACACCTTGGCAAGTCTTCTCTGGCTCTTGGGATTTTGTTTAGAAGTGAATGGTGGAGCCAGGCCTAGAGATGGACAAGGTCCTGGGTTAAAATCTTATTTCAGACTTTCCAGTTGTGTGACCTTGGGCAAGTCACTTAATCCCCATTGCCTAGCCCTTCTCACTCTTCTGCCTTGGAACCAATATTTAGAATTGTTTCTAAGAGCCACCTAGCTGTCCCATGTATATATATATACATATATACATACATAAATATATATGTATATATTTATGTATGTATATATGTATATATATATATTTATGAAGTTCATTCCTCACTCCACCCTTAATCGTGTGATCCAATTCTCTCTATAAGGCCAGTAGCCCATTGAGAGGGCTCTGGAGGGCTGATATCATGGCATTGTGTAAAGATCAAAATTTAGGGGAGACGGGGAGACTGAGGCATCTGAGGCAGGTAGAAATTAGTTTCTCTCTGCAAGGAGTATTATATTTTTTAGAGGTTTATTAAAGGTTAAAGATTAAAGAATATACAAGTAAGAAACATGTGCCTAGGCCAGAGGCCTAGACAAAATAATCTCACATCACGCAAGAGACTGCCTGCTCCAAGACGGAAGTCCAAAAAGAGCCAAGAGACCCCGCCAAAAGCCTTTGAATCAGCTTAAATACCTTCTCGATCTTGGCCCAGGTGAGATTACAAGGCATTCTGGGGAAGTGGAGCAAAGGCTCGTGGGGATTGTAGTCCTGTATTCGAGTCTATTTTTTACATTCCCCTGTGTGATCATTTTTGGAAAAATTAATTTTTCCCCAAAAGGATCATAAAAACATAATAAACTTAAAAGATTACAATAGTGTGAGGATAAGAGAAAAAAGAATAAAACCAATAATGGCTGAACACATTGACAAAAAGCCGTTAGGGGGAAGTCCCCTTTGGCATAAAAGTATACATACAAATAAATGTTCAATCAATCACACCCAAAGTTCAATTTTGTGCAACTTGTTGTCTGGAGGCTTCTTCATGGTGGCTTCTCCAACAGTTCAGTTCTGGATTCAGAGAGGTAGCATCTTCTTTACCTAAAATTCTTCTCAAAAGGAATTTAAACTTTGCAATTTAAATAATGATTTTTTTACATTCCCCCGTGTTGTGGGTGATTGAAAGATTCAGAATCAGTTAGGGATGCATGGCTGAGGTATGAGGTATATGAATCAATTGGCAAGAGATATTAAAAAGACATCAGAAAATCCAAAAGAAAAGAAAAATTTCTGGATGAAAATATAGACTATCAAAGTCTTATGTGTAAAAATTCCAAGTAGAAGAAAAATAAATCTATAACAGGTCCTTCAATCAGGGCCCAATCAAAATGATCTAAGTAATGATGCATTTACCCAATCAGTGCCAGGACTACAGAAAGGTACCACACTATGAGAGGCAGAAAAGGGGACCAGATTATAGGAGTCAAGGTTTCAGGGATACTCGTCTGTGAGTATCTTCAGGGTGAGTGTGGATACAAGGAAAGCCTATGTCTTAACACATGTTAAACATAGTAACCTCGAGTCTTCACACTAGGTTCAAGACCTTTGTATTGGCCTAGAAGTGCATCAATCCATCCTGGATTGGCCTTTCTTTGGCCCTATGAAATGGCTCTTGTGTGTATATCTTGTCCTGGAATCAGACAGAATCATTAAGCAAAGTCCCATAATTTATTTAAATAATTAGTGGCATCATTTTTATAGTCACAAGCCTTTTAGGGCATGTATTATCAAATGTATCTTAAACTTAAAAATCAAAAGGTTAAAGAAAATCTTAATACTGGTGACGTGCTTCAAATATAAAAAGGAGAGAAAAAATAATAAAAAAAACTGGAAAAGTATATTGCACATGCAAGAAAAATATAATAATAAAAGAGCTTTTTAAAATTCAAAAATATAGCTTATAACCATTGACACTGTGTCAGTTAAGAAAATATAAAATACAAGGCTTTCTCACTAAAAAATGAGATCCATTTCCTCTTTGTATCTGGCCATGATCACTGTGAGTAGAAGGCAAATGAATTGAACATGGTTAACAATTTTTTCATCTTTAAAAATACAGTAGTACAACTATGTATATATCAAAATCCCCAAAATTCTCAATAGCCCAATTAATTACAATAGCAAACAAACACACTTTCATCTTTCACATAAGTTGCTGTATGAAATTTTTTAAAACCTATGAATTGATGGACATCTGTCACAATTTTTACAAACATAGCAATCCTTCAACCTTGGTATTTAAACATATTTTTTTTAAACAAAGTAAAACTCATCTAGGGTTAAGAACATAATCAAGAAATCTATATATCATTCTGGTGCAAGTAAAGTAGTGAGCTGAAGAGTATAAATAAAGGGGGTGCTCCTTTTGGAGGCTTTTTAAGGGTACAAATGCCCTGAAATTAACTGCCCAACTTCCATTCACATGTGGGAAGGTTGGGGGTTTATAAAATGTATTTCACTTCAGCTAATGGGCCTTACCTCGTGGTAGGGGCAGGCAAAAATAACCAGATTGTTAAAAAAAATTCCAAAAATCATATTTAAAAAACCCTTAAAATCAAATCATTTGAGGTATTTAGCACATTAAAATTCCAAAGGTTGTTAATACAATTATAACCAGTTCTGAAGTCCATCTATCCTCAGCAAAATAGAAAAAAGCTATTTTTTCATATATGGGCTTATTCACAATAATATTTGTTTAATACAGTTACAGGGGGAAAACAACAGAATTTTAAAAACTCAGTACATTCAAAATAAATTCAATCAACCTTCAGTTCAAGCAGAATAATATTGAATCCAGTAATATATGAACTTAAAATCACAAAGTTAAACCTTAAACAAAAAATGCAATAGAATACAGAGATTTTTATAAACCATTGGAGTTTGAAATGCCTTAGAATATAGCCTTTAGTCTTTAAAGTTCCTTGGGTGGGTTTTTGTTTGTTTGTTTGTTTGTTTTTAATTATCCATTTAAATGTCTATTGTCCGAAGGTAGAGTAGTAAAGGCTAGGCTATGGGGTTCAAGGGATCCGTCCAGGGCCCCACAGCTGGGAAGCATCGGAGGCCAGATTTTAACTAGAGACCTCCTGTCTCTGGGCCTGGCTTCCAGTTCGCTGGGCCACTCATTTTCCTCCCCAAAGTTAAAGTTGAATCTTTGGGCTGAGTCTGCTCCCAGACAGGCAGGTAAAATCAATGAAATTGCCAGAAGAGTCAAAAATCCTTTTAAACCCATTGCTTTTTAGGTTTCTGTTTGAAAAGTCTGTTTCTTCTCTCTAGTCTTTTCTCTCTTTCCCCTCTGATCACCCTGTGGCCAATACCCCCAGCCACGTGGAGGCTTAGCCTAAGGGAAAATTGCTGGGTCTCCTTTCCCTCTCGTCTCTCCCCTCCGCCCACGTGGCCAATACTGTTACCAGCTGGTCGCAATGAGTCCTGAGAGATCTGCTCCAAGGATCTGGGTGATGAGCCGGCTGGGGTCACGCTCCTGGGTCTGGGGCACAGAAACAGGCAGGCAGCGGGCCAGTGAGAGGCCAGGAGCAGGAGCTGGAGCAGCTGTGGGCGTGGGCAAGGCCGGGACCAGGTACCAGGTGAGGACGATCAGGGCTGCAGGCTGCAGGCAGGAAGCAAAGGGGCCGAGCCAGGTGGGGTGGGCAGCAAGTCCGGAGCCTGTAGCAGCTTTGCGAGGGTAGAAAACCTTGGCCAGAAAGATATGGCTCAAAAAAAATTTTTTTTCTAGGTACTAGCTATTAAAAGTTGAACTAAAGATCAGAAAAGAATTCAGAAGATTGAGATATTTCGTTTTCCCGAAGTGGTTACGCCAACTGTAAAGATTAAAATTTAGGGGAGACGGGGAGACTGAGGCATCTGAGGCAGGTAGAAATTAGTTTCTCTCTGCAAGGAGTATTATATTTTTTAGAGGTTTATTAAAGGTTAAAGATTAAAGAATATACAAGTAAGAAACATGTGCCTAGGCCAGAGGCCTAGACAAAATAATCTCACATCACGCAAGAGACCGCCTGCTCCAAAACGGAAGTCCAAAAAGAGCCAAGAGACCCCGCCAAAAGCCTTTGAATCAGCTTAAATACCTTCTCGATCTCGGCCCAGGTGAGATTACAAGGCATTCTGGGGAAGTGGAGCAAAGGCTCGTGGGGATTGTAGTCCTGTATTCAAGTCTATTTTTTACAATTGGTATAATAATTGTTTATATTATATTATGGAAATAGATATTATAACATTTGTATAATCCAGTGGAATTGTTTGTCAACTCTGGGAGGGGGAAGGAATGAGGGGAGGGAAAGAAAATGAATCATGTAAACATAGAAAAAGATAAAAAAAATTAAAAATATATAGATTTAAATTTTTTTCCATGGTTTCATGATTCATGTTCTCTCCTTCCCCTCTTTCCTCCCACTTTCTGGAGTTGACAAGAAGTTCCACTGGGTTGTACATCTATTACAGGATAATAATTTTTATATCAGAAAAGAAGTTGCTTTGAATGGTTAAATGTATTCTCCAAATATCTACCACTTCCCTGCTGCTGTCAGCTCATTCTCCTCCCTGTTGGCCATGTGTGACCCTGTTCTCTCTGTGCTGGAGCTGCTGCCTTCTGACACTGGTCAGTTTAGATAATGAGGTGAGCAAGGGCAAAGTGTTGAGCAAGGTTTTGACTATGCCAACTTCTCAGTTAATGGTGGACACCAATTCCTTTATTCCTTGGTAAACACCAAAGGGGCGAGAGTACAGAGTACTTTGTAGGAAGTTCAAATCTTGCTTTCTTAATACTATTTTAGGTGTCTACATTTTCTGAAAAAAAAAAAAACCCAAAAAACAAACAAACAAAACAAAACAAAACTCCATTAGGGGACTCTCCAATTTAATTGCATATCAGAAATAACAATATCTCTGCCTTACCTATGCCAGAGTGGTGACTTCCTTTAGGATGCTAATGAATAGGGATGAAACATGTTGAAATGCTAATTCCATTTATAAAATTTTTGGAAGCTTTTTAAATATTGTGGACTTGAAAAATAGAATAATCCTAGGCAGACTCCAGCTCATGTTATTGCATTCAAGCAGCTAATGTTGGATTCCTTTGTTTGGAACTCAGAATTTGCTTTGCCATGGAAACCAGGTTATACAAGATGCTCAGGTTTCCAGGTCTGCCTATGAAAGTTCATTTTACCCCTCCTTAACCCTAATGATAGTTGTAAGTTTTAGGCCAGGTGATGAGGGAGGTACAACAAGGGAGGAGAGAGACAGAGAGAGACACACACACACACACACACACACACACACACACACACACACACACACAGAGAGAGAGAGAGAGAGAGAGAGAGAGAGAGAGAGAGAGAGAGAGAGAGAGAGAGAGGAAAGTCAGGGAGAGAGACAGAGATAGAGTGAGAGAGACAGAGAGAGACACAGAGAGAGAGAGACAGAGAGAGGGAGAGGGGGAGAGAGAGAGAGAGAGAGAGAGAGAGAGAGAGAGAGAGAGAGAGAGAGAGAGAGAGAGAGAGAGAATTTCTTACCTCCTTTTTCTTGAGCTCAGGCAAAATTTGAAAAATGCTTCTCTGGTTTTAGTATCCTCCTGCTTCCCTTTCTGTATCTTTCTCTTACTGATGAGGTGATATGTCTTCATGCCTCCTTGAGCTCACCATCGAGGCACCCTCCTAGGCAGCACTACTTCTCATTTAGCCCCATTTTCTAATATTATCTGCCTCCTCCTCCTCCCATCAAAGTTCCTATCTTTATTTGGTGTAGGAGGAAATCAGTTTGATTGTATGAATTCTCGCTGATGCATATACAATAATACTCTCCAAAAGAATCTGCAGTTTTCTTTTTCGTTAAAAAAAAAAAAAATTCTTGCCTTATGTCTTAGGACTGGTACCAAGGCAGAAGAGAAGGCTAGGCAATGGGGTTTAAATGATTTGGCACGGGTCACACAGTCAAGAATTGTCTATGGCAGAGCAGTTAGGTGGCTCAGTGAATTGAGAGCCAAGTCCAGAGATGGGAGGTCCTGGGTTCAAATGTGGCATCAGACACTTCCTAGCTGTGTGACCCATTGTCCAGCAACATGAAAGGAATTGCTAGTAAGTGTCAAAGCTAGTAAATATGGAAGTGAGATATGAACATTGGTCTTCTTGACTGCAGGTTCAACATTTTAGAGTCAGTTCCTATGATTTTGTACTCTTTCATAGAATGACTAAACTTAAAAAACTTCACATTTTTTGACAAGGGATTCCAAGACAGTAGGAATAGAGGCACTAAGATGGGTCAAGGCCTGGCAGAGGCTGTTGACATATATGGATAGTCTTTAAATTGGGATCAGCCTCTAACATTAAAATATAGCTTGTGATTCCACTATTTTACTCAAAATAAGATTTATAGAAAAAGCCTATACTTCATTTCACTGATTTTTAATTGAAATCTAACATTTCCTTCAATTTTGAATTTATTAAATAAATTTTAAGAAGGGATCCAGAGACTTCATTTTTTTAAACCCTTATTTTCTATCTTAGTAACAACTTGAGACAGAAGGGCAAGTGCTAGGCAAACAAAGTTAAGTGACTTGCCCAGGTTCCTACAGCTAGGAAGTGTCTGAGACTGGATTTGAACCCAGGTCCTCCTGACTCCAGGCCTGGTTCTTTATTCGATGAACCACCACCTGCTTCTATCCATAAACTATACTATACTAGCAAAGGGGACCATGGTACAAAAAGATTAAGAATTCAGAATCTAGAGGGATAAAAGAGAAGAATGTCAATAACCCTGGGAAACTAGGACAGGACATTTGGGGGAGATAAGGAGCAAGTATAAGACAGAAGAGGAGGGGTGGAAATGTGGGGGGAGAACCATGAGAATGAGGGGTTAGGAAAGTTATGGGAGGAGAGGGTAGTCAACAGTATCAAATGCTACAGAGGAACCATGGAAGGCAAGGACAGAAGAAAATGGCCTTTGGTTTTGGCAATAAAGAGGTCATTAATCACGGAGGGAGCTCTTGCTGTAGAGGGGTGGGAATAGGACAGAGATTGCCAAAGGTAGGGAGATTGACAGGGTACTGAGGAAGTAGTGATAGTGGGTGTAGGCCACTCCCTTTAGAAGGTTAAAATTGGAAGGACAATGGTGGTGGGTGTAGCCTAATCTCTTGAGAAGATGTATTGGAAGGATTGTGGTGTTGAGTGTAGACCACTTTCTTTAGAAGGTTAGTATTGGAAGGTGTGAACTTTAGATTTACTCCACCCTGCTTAGTCTAACAAAACAGGAATGTCTACACCCCTACTTAAGGATTATTGAGAAGGATAGCCTATGACAAACATTTGCTAGCAAATGACAAATTAGAAACAACTGACAGACCCCTGGGCTGTCCTAAGTCAAGCTTAAGCTACCATTGGTACATGTGAGACACAGGAAAGTGATGTAAAAATGGTCTATATATTTCGCATCACTTCTCTCGGCCTCTTTTCGCGGAGAGGTAGCTCTGGTGGCAGCGTGCTAAGAGTCTTGGCATCTTGGTGTGGCGGCAGCTATTGTCTGGGTTTGGTGGTGAGAGTCCTTGATACACTTCTGGGGGAAGCTTAGTAACCTAGTTCAGGTGAGGCGTCTTCTCTGAGCTCTCTTGGAGTTTTGACTGATTCTTTTTTCCTTTACCTTCCAAAACACTATCCTCTTAGGAAGCCTCTAATCTTCTGAAAAGACCTCATGGTAGAGGTCTTTGAACTCCCCCTAGCACAGGCCAGGTGGGAGAAATCCTATACTCTCTCCCTCTCTCTTCTTAATTCCTTCTCTCTATATTAATTAAACCACCATAAAATTTCCAAACTGACTTGGGTATTTTATTTGGGATTTTCCCTGGCAACCAATTAAATTTAGATTAAGTCACAACCCTAAAATTTCCCCTTGCAAAGGACAGTGGTGGAGCATAGGTCAATCTCTTTAGAAGGTTAGTATTAGAAGGACAATGGTGGTGAGTGTAGGCCACTCTATTTAGAAGGCTAGTATTGGAAGGACAATGGTGGTGAGTGTAGGCCACTCTTCAGAAGGCTAGTATTGGAAGGACAATGGTATTGAGTGTAGGCCACTCTCTTTAGTATTGAAAGGACAATGGTGTTGAGTGTAGGCCACTCTCTCTCTCTCTCTTTCTTTTTTTAAAAACCCTTCTGTCTTAGAGTCAATACTGTGTATTGGTTCCAAGGCAGAAGAGTGGTAAGGGGTAGGCAATGGGGGTTAAGTGACTTTCCCAGAGTCACATAGCTAGGAAGTGTCTGAAGTCAGATTTGAACCTAAGACCTTTTGTCTCTGGGCCTGGCTCTCAATCCACTGAGCTACCCAGCTGCCACTGAAGGCCACTCTTTATAGAGGGTTAGTAGTGGAAGGAAAATGGTGGTGGGTGAAGGCTACTCTTTTTAGAAGGCTAATATTGGAAGGGCAGTAGTGTTGAGTGTAGGCCATTCTCTTCGGAAGGATAGTATTAGAAGGTCAGTGGTAGTGACTATAGACTACTCTCTTTAGAAGTTTGATATTAGAAGAAGAAAGGACATGAATCAGTGCCAAGAGAAGAATTTGGCTTGCTTTCTTGTCAGGGTGGGATGATCTTAGCATGTTTGTAAATAGAGGAGAGGGACTCAATAAGCAGGGAGAGATGGGAGACACATGAGAAAGAAGACCAATGGAGCAAGGCCATAGGGTAGGCAAAAGCACATTTTCTGAAAGGCTTCAGAGTGTTCCTGCCACAACATTCAAATGCTTTCTCTTCTTTAATTGGCCCCTGTCTATTTTTTCCTCTTTTCTTGCCTAGTGTGTTGTTGACACTCAATAAATTATTTAATAATGGTAATTTTTATTAGATGAGAGCAGGGAGAAAATTTCTGTGATCTCTCCAAGCTTTGAGTTTCTTTTAATTCCTCAGCAGACCCCCTGCATCCTTTTCCAATTAAATAAATGCAATATCGGGCAGCTGTGGGCATGAGCAGCCAAATTGCTTTACTTTTAGTGGCCACTTTTATTCCTTTTCATGTTTCCAGAAGGAAGTTTAATTGCATTAGGCACACTCGGGCAGCAAAGGAAAGTATATAAAAATTTCCAATAGTTGTTAAGGTTGGCCATCTAGCATGTAAGAGCTCCATGCCAGTTCTCCTCATCCTGCATCTCTCAGGGGGTGATGGATGAGGAAAAACAGTATTAAAACCCCAATGAAGGCCAAAAAAATGTGCCATGAAAGCTGAAATGCGCCAGCACTTTATTAAAAATCAAACAATTTGTGTTAAACACATAAAGTCAAGGTACTTATAAAACCACATTGGAAAGAAAGATATGTTGGGGTTCCAAAAACTGTGTTGTTCAAAACCACATTATCTATGGCCTCCTGTGTCAAGGAAAGAGCAGGAATAGAGTATGTTTATAGAAGCTTTTGCCTTTGAGGAGCCTCAGCTGTCTGGGGACATTGTTTCCTTGCTCCATACAATAAAACTGAGAAAGAAAGACCTAGCTGAGCTTCCTGGGTTATAGGAGAAATGCTAGATGTACCTAATAGCCTAGGGATGGATCCAAAATGGAGCTATTAAGGGAAGATGACAGGGGGCCATCTTTGGGAGGATATAGGGTTGGTACCACATCAACTTTACACTGGTTGGTCATAATTAGCAGTTTATGGTGAAAACTGAGGGCAATGAGGGAATTCTAGATCTAGAATTGAGACCTTAGAGATCATCTCCAAGCCTCTCATTTTACAGAGGGGTAAACTGAGGACCAGACAGGTTAAATGATTTGGCCAACCGTCAAAGGAAGGATTTGAACCTGGTGTTGTCTCATTGCTGGTTCAGTGCTCTACCCACTGTAGCCAAGAGGTCTCCAGATATGTGATATTTGGAAGTCTTTTTGTAGTACCAAATAAAGGTGTGCAAAGTCTCCTTCTTCTTCCCTTCTAGCTGCCTTTCTGAGGGTGCCTCTGCCTGCTGTGTATAGCCAGGGGGTGGCTTCCAGGGGAAGGAAGCCTAGAGGAAAACTGGATGGCAGAGGTAGAAAGCAAAAGGAAAAGAAAAGCTTGTGGATAGTGTTTTTTCTCCTAGATCCCTGCAGATTGTTCAGGGACATTGCATTGACACTAATGGAGAAGTCCATTACGTTCAATTGTACCACAATGTGTCAGTCTCTGTGTACAATGTTTTCCTGGTTCTGCTCCTCTCACTCTGCATCACTTCCTGGAGGTTGTTCCAGTCTCCATGGAATTCCTCCACTTTATTATTCCTTTTAGCACAATAGTATTCCATCACCAACATATATCACAATTTGTTCAGCCATTCCCCAATTGATGGGCATCCCCTCGTTTTCCAATTTTTGGCCCCCACAAAGAGCACAGCTATGAATATTCTTGTACAAGTCTTTTTACTTATTATCTCTTTGGGGTACAAACCCAGCAGTGCTATAGCTGGATCAAAGGGCAGACCGTCTTTTAGCACCCTTTGGGCATAGTTCCAAATTGCCCCCCAGAATGGTTGGATCAGTTCACAACTCCACCAGCAGTGAATTAATGTCCCTACTTTGCCACATCCCCTCCAGGGGAAAGTATCTTTTTAAAAATAGCATTTGAATGTAGATCAAAGCATACGATTTTTCATTTTAGTTTATTTTGATTTTTCCTTTGGAGTTTTGGTTTTATATGAGTATTCTCATTCTCAACACTCTGGAATTATTTTTTACATGATAATACATATATAACTCAGGTCAAATTGCTTACCATCTCTGGGAAGGGAGAAAGAAGGGAGGGAAAGATACAATTTGGATCATATTACTTCAGCAAACCTATGTGGAATTGCATATAGTTGGGAAAATAAAATATCTTTTAAAAAAACCCAACCAAAATAAAGGTAATTGAAGTTTAGAGGAATTGACAAATTTTTTTTTTTAGGATTACAAGGTGAGGCGGGATTTGAATTTAAGCCTGACTGACTCTAAGTGTATCCTCCACAACACTGTCCTTGAAGCTTCAGGCATGAATGGCAGCAAGAGTCCAAAGACCTTAGTTCTGTTCCTGGCTCTATCAGACCCAAGTAACCTTGTGCCAAACATTGAACATTTTAGGATGTCAGTATCCTCACTGGAAACATGTCAATAATAATTCTTGTCTTACTTATCTCACAACTTTGTGTAGGTCCAAGACACTATGTATCTAAATGGAATTATGGGTTCCATTCCCCTAAAGGCAGCTAGACCTTGCAGTAGAGAGAATTGGGAAGACCTGAATTCAAATGCACTTTTATATTCTTACAAGCTGTGTGAGTCTGTGTAAGTCACATAAGCCCTTATTTCCAAAATGGGGAGAATAATAGCATCTGCCCTCCAGGGTTGCTGGGGAGATCAAACGAGATAGTATTTATAAAGTGCTTGTCATAGTGTCTAATACACAGCAGGTTCTATATAGATACTATTCTCTTCCTTCCTTTCTTATTCTCTCCCTCCCATTCCCCATTCTCTCATTCTCTCATTCTTCTCCCTCCCTCCCTCCCTTCCTCCCTCTCTTCTTTCCTCCCTCCCTCCCTCCCTCCCTCCCTCCCTCCCTCCCTCCCTCCCTCCCTCCCTCCCTCCCTCCCTCCCTCCCTTCCTTCCTTCCTTCCTTCCTTCCTTCCTTCCTTCCTTCCTTCCTTCCTTCCTTCCTTCCTTCCTTCCTTCCTTCCTTCCTTCCTTCCTTCCTTCCTTCCTTCCTTCCTTCCTTCCTTCCTTCCTTTTTTCTTTTTATTCTTCTATGAATCAATTTACTTCACTTTTTTATAGTTATAGACTGAATCCTGACTGTGGCTAAAAATGCAGGACAAATTTGATCCTCACCACTGAAAAAGAATTCAAAGTATAGGCCATGCTGGTACAGGAAGGACAACTTATTGCCATTTTCCCTTGGTTTTAGCATCAGTAGTCACCACTTGGTTACCTGGTGGTTTGAGGCTAGCAGGGACCTTATAGATCTTCTGAGGGTGGATACTATCATTGTTAGGCAGTTCATATGCCTCTCAACCCCTGAAGTCGAGTCCCTATTCCTCTACTTATGAGCCATGTGACCTTAGGTAAGTCATTTAACTTTGTCCCTAGTTTTCTCACTTGCAAAATGGGGATGATAATACCTGCTCTACTTACCCCATGGGACTGTGAGCATTAAAACCACATATTAATATTATTTATATTTTATTGTATTTTTTCTATTTTTTGAAACATTTCCCAGATTCATTTTAATCACATTTGGGCTATATTAAATTATGGATATTTTGGGTTTGTTTGATATCTCTGTACTATGCAATACAATCTTAGGTGATAAATATATTTTTTAAATTTCTAAAACAAAAGTTAGCGTTGTGGAAGAAATGAGATCTCATCTTAATGGTATTATCTATTTTTAAAAACTTCTCCACATGTTAACTTGATGCAGGTCCAAAAATTCAATTTAACAAACATTTCTTAAGACCACCTAAGTTTAAAATACTGCATAGAAAAAAGGGGAAGGGGAGTAAAGTGAAGTCCATAACCATGTATTAAGCACTTACTATGTGTCAGGCACCTTGTCTACCATTGAGATATAAATATAAGCAAGAAAATACAAAAAATGAGCTAAAAATGGGGAGGAGGTGACATAGTGAATCCTGGAAATTCCAGGAAGAACTTTCCAGTAGGAAAAGTGGCATACTGGGGCAGAGAAAGTAAGTAGAGTAAATATGGTGGCAAAGTACGGAGAATGAAGGATGCTTGGTCTGGATTCTTCCTTAAAATGGAAGTTTTGGGAAGGAACCACACCAGTTAGAAGAAGGGGTTTAAACAGGGGCAGAAGGAAGAAGCAGCAGAGTCACGATAGCAAAATCTACAATGTCAGAAGCATGTCTGGCCATTTACTTTTTTTTTTTAAACCCTTACCTTCCATCTTGGAGTCAATACTGTGTATTGGCTTCAAGGCAGAAGAGTGGTAAGGGCTAGGCAATGGGGGTCAAGTGACTTACCCAGGGTCACACAGCCAGGAAGTGGCTGAGGGCAGATTTGAACCTAGGACCTCCCATCTCTAGGCCTGGTTCTCAATCCACTGAGCTACCCAGCTGCCCCTGGCTGTTTGCTTTTGAAAGGGCCCTATGGCTCATCTTTTGAATATTACTTTTGTGTGTATATGTGTGTTTTTAATTTTTTTGTTTTATTATTTAGTCAATTTAGAACATTATTCTTTGGTTACAAGAATCGTATTCTTTCCCTCCCTCTCCTCCCCCAACCCCTCCTATAGCCAATGCAAAGTTTCACTGGGTATCACATGTGTCCTTGATCAGAACCCATTTCCATGTTGTTGATGTTTGCACTAGGATGATCATTTAGAGTCTACATCCCCAACCATATCCCCTTGACCCATGTAATCAAGCAGTTGTTTTTCATCGATGTTTCTACTCCCACAGTTTTTCCTCTGAATGTGGATAGTGTTCCCTCTTGCAGATCCCTCCAGGTTGTTCAGGATCACTGCATTGCCACTAATGGAGAAGTCCATTACATTCAATTGTACCACAGTGTATCAGTCTCTGTGTACAATGTTCTCCTGGCTCTACTCCTTTCGCTCTGCATCACTTCCTGGAGGTTGTTCCAGTCTCCATGGAATTCCTCCACTTTATTATTCCTTTGAGCACAATAGCATTCCATCACCAACATATACCACAATTTATTCATCCATTCTCCAATCTAAGGGCATCCCCTCATTTTCTAATTTTTGGCCCCCACAAAGAGTGCAGCTATGATTATTCTTGTACAAATCTTTTTCCTTATTATCTCTTTGGGGTACAAACCCAGCAATGCTATGGCTGGATCAAACAGCAGACAGCCTTTTAATGTCCTTTGGGCATAGTTCCAAATTGCCCTCCAGAATGGTTGGATCAATTCACAACCCCACCAGCAATGCATTAATGTCCTGACATTGCCACATCCCCTCCAGCATTCATTGTTTTCCTTTGCTGTTGTTTTATCGAATCTACTAGATGTGAGGTGATACCTCAGAGTTGTCTTGATTTGCATCTCTCTGATTATAAGAGATTTAGAACACTTTTTCATGTGCTTATTAATAGTTTTGATTTCTTTGGCTGAGAACTGCCTGTTCATGTCCCTTCCCCATTTATCAATTGGAGAATGGCTTGATTTTTTGTACAATTGATTTAGCTCTATAAATTTGAGTAATTAGATCTTTGTCAGAGGTTTTTGTTATGAAGATTGTTTCCCAATTGGTTGCTCCCCTTCTAATTTTGGTCGCATTGGTTTTGTTTATACAAAACCTTTTTAATTTGATGTAATCAAACTTATTGATTTTACATTTTGTGATTTTTTTCTTTTTTTTCTTGCTTGGTCTTAAAGTCTTTCCTTTCCCAAAGATCTGAAATGTATACTATTCTGTGTTCACCTAATTTACTTATAATTTCCTTCTTTATATCCAAGTCATTCACCCATTCTGAATTTATCTTGGTATAGGGTGTGAGATGTTGATCCAAACTTAATCTCTCCCATATTATCTTCCAATTTTCCTAGCAGTTTTTTTTTTTCAAATAGTGGATTTTAGTCCCCAAAGCTGGGATTTTTGGGCTTAACATAGACTGTCTTGCTGAGGCCACTTACCCCAAGTTTATTCCACTGATCCTCCTTTCTGTCTCTTAGCCAGTACCATATTGTTTTGATGACCACTGCTTTATAGTATGGTTTGAGATCTGGGGTTGCAAGGCTACCTTCCTTCACATTCCCCCCATCCCCATTATTTTCCTGGATATTCTTGATCTTTTGTTCTTCCAAATGAACTTTGTTATGTTTTTTTCTAATTCAGTAAAAAATTTTTTGGTAGTTCAATGGGTATGGCACTAAATAAGTAAATTAATTTGGGTAGGATTGTCATTTTTATTATGTTAGCTCATCCCACCCATGAGCAATCAATGTTTTTCCAATTGTTTAGATCTAGTTTTAATTGTGTGGAGAGTGTTTTGTAGTTGTGTTCATATAGTTCCTGTGTTTGTCTTGGCAGATAGATTCTTAGGTATTTTATATTGTCTAGGGCGATTTTTAAATGGAATTTCTCTTTCTAATTCTTGCTGCTGAGATGTGTTGGAAATATATAGAAATGCTGATGACTTATGCGGGTTTATTTTGTATCCTGCAAGTTTGCTAATGTTGTTGATTATTTTGACTAGCTTTTTAGTTGATACTCTAGGATTCTTTAAGTAGACCATCATATCATCTGCAAAGAGTTATAACTTGGTTTCCTCATTGTTTATTTTAATACCTTCAATTTCTTTTTCTTCTCTAATTGCTACAGCTAGTGTTTCTAGTACAATGTTAAATAATAGAGGTGATAATGGGTATCCTTGTTTCACTCCTGATCTTATTGGGAAGGCTTCTAGTTTACCCCTATTGCAGATGATGTTTGCTGATGGTTTTAGATATATACTGTTTATTATTTTTAAGAAAGGCCCTTTTATTCCTATGCTTTCTAGTGTTTTCAATAGGAATGAGTGTTGCATTTCATCAAAGGCTTTTTCTGCATCTATTAAGATAATCATGTGATTTTTTTTTTGGTTTGCTTGTTAATATGGTCAATGATGTGGATGGTTTTCCTAATATTGAATTATCCTTGCATTCCTGGTATAAATCCTACCTGGTCACAATGAATAACCCTTGTGATGACTTGCTGGAGTCTTTTTGCTAGTATTCTATTTAAGATTTTTGCATCTATGTTCATTAAGGAGATTGGTCTGTAGTTTTCTTTCTTTGTTTTTGACCTGCCTGACTTTGGAATTGGTACCATATTTGTGTCATAAAAGGAATTTGGTAGAACTCCTTCTTTGCTTATTCTGTCCAATAGTTTGTATAATATTGGGATTAGTTGTTCTGTGAATGTCTGATAGAATTAATTTGTGATCCATCTAGTTCTGGGGATTTTTTCTTAGGGAGTTCTTTGATAGTTCGTTCAATTTCTTTTTCTGATATGGGGTTGTCTAATTATTCTATTTCTTCCTCTATTAGTCTAGGCAATTTATATTTTTGTAAATACTCATCCATGTCACCTAGATTGACATATTTATTGCCATATAATTTGGCATAATAATTTTTAATAATTGTCTTAATTTCTTCTTCATTAGAGGTGAGGTCTCCCTTTTCATCTTGGATACTGTCAATTTTGTTTTCTTCTTTCCTTTTTTAAATTAGATTAACCAGAACTTTGTCTATTCTTTTTGTTTTTTCAAAGTACCAGCTTCTAGTCTTATTCATTATATCAGTTAATTCTTTGCCTTTCAATTTTATTAATTCCTCCTTTGATTTTTAGGATCTTTAATTTAGTTATTATCTGAGGATTTTTAATTTGTTCACTTTCTAGTTTTTTAATTTGCATGCCCAATTCATTGACCTCTGCCCTCCCTAATTTGTTAATATATGAACTCAAGGATATAAATTTCCCCCTGAGAATTGCTTTGTCTGTATCCCATAGATTTTGAAAGGATGTCTCATCATTGTCATTTTTTTCAATGAAATTATTAATTGTTTTTATGATTTGTTCTTTAACTGATTTTGGAGAATCATATTGTTTAATTTCCAATTAATTTTTGATTTGCCTCTCCATGTACCCTTACTAATTATTATTTTCATTGCATTTTGGTCTGAGAAGGTTGCATTTATTATTTCTGCTCTTTTGTACTTGTTTGCAATGTTTTTATGCCCTAGTATATGGTCTAAATATTACTTTTTAAAGGATAGCAGTCCTCAGGAAATGAATCTCACATTTTTCATATTTAGATCTGATTAGATATTGGGAAAATTCATAATGGAGACTTAGAGGAATCATCATGTTGAAATTCAATTATTTTCTCCAAGGAGAATTAATGTATGAAAGAAAATCCATACAGAAATATGAAAACTGTGTAAGCTCCCTCTGACCTACTCCATCTAAATCTGAGTCCATGCCATCAATCAGTCAAAAAGAATTTATTGGGTATCTAGTACATGCTCAGCATTGCATTAAATACTATAGGGGATACAGAGGAAATAGTAGTCTAATTCATTTAATTGTCCTCTTTATATGTCTGGGTTAGGCTCACTATATCTTTGAAGCTAGATCTGCCCCTTCCATTTTTCCTCTCTAGGTGTGAGGAGTTATAAAAATGTGAGCTGTTATGATGGTGATGATTATTCATAAGACAAAGAAGGAAGTGACTTTTGCAAAGTGTGCTGAGCAAAGTCCCAAGATACCAAGCTAATATGTAAAGGCTTAGGTAGATACATTGATGTTGCTCCCTTGTTTTTAGAAAAGAGGGTTATAGAGCGCAGGCTATTCCACATGTCAGTAGGCTAATTCCCAACCACATGAGGGTAGCCTAATCCTGCTCAGATGTCCCAATTTCTTACCTCTTTATATCCTGTCTCACTGTTATAATATATATTTCCCTATAATTGGCTTAGAGACATATCCAAACCCCTAGCTAGCTTTAGGAAAGCAACATGATATGGAAGGCAGCTAGGTGCTACAGTGGATAGAACACCAGGCTTGGAGTCAAGAAGACTCATCTTCCTGGGTTCAAATCTGGTTTCAGACACATAAAAGATACTTAATCCTGTTTGCCTCAGTTTTCTCATCTGGAAAATGAGTGGGATCAGAAAATGGCAGCTCACTCCAGTATTTTTGCCAAAATGGAGTCATGTAGAATCTAACATGGCTGAAATGACTGATTAGCAACAACTGTAAGCCTTTGTAATGGGAGAGAGAAGTTGATGCTATTAAGGCTATTGGCAATAACTGCTATCTTCTTACTCCCCTACTTCATCTGCTGTGCTTCCCTGATTATGGTATTACCTAGAACCATCACAGACTTACTGTGCCATCTTGGGTAAGTCATTTAATCTCTACGAATCTTGGCTTTCTTGTCTATAAAGGATAATAGAAAAAGCACTTGCTTGGGAATTGTTTTTAAGCCTAGATTTGCCATTTAATATCCTGTTTGATGTGAATTAGGCAAGCCACTTAATCAATTTGGGCCTTAGTTTCCTCATGAATTCCCTAATCTCTAAAATGAAAGAGCTAGACCAGATGATCTTTAACATTTATTCCAGCATCCAAACTCTATTATTCTGTGACTACTACTGTAATGAATACTCTGTGTTACTCTCCCTACACACTTGAAGGTAGGGTAGGCTGGGTCCCCAGAATGTGGCTACTACATCTTTCTTCAGTTTTTTAAGAGCAACTCTGAAGCTTTGTGAGATTGTTTCTCTAGTCCCCATTCAGGGTGCTCCTCCCAATAGAAATCACTAGGTAATATTGACCCCCTATAATCAACTAACATTAATTAGATTTTACAAAAGGATATTCATTAAGAAAGACTCAAATCCACAGGAAGGACCCAAATACAACAGCCAAAATCTGGATCATACATTTCTCTAACCCCTGAAACTTAAAGTGGTTCTTACAAAATATTCTCCTCATTAATTCACTTCTGGGTGTGGGGTTGACGGATCAATTAACTTCTGGGCTGGGTCAAGCAAGTGACCACTTGGTTCAGATCCTTCCCCAACCTTGACTGCTACAGCCATTGGCTTCAGTAGCTGAGAAATATTTGGTAGACTTGCTAATCTTTCAAGGCTCTTAAGATTGGAAACAGATCCATTCCATCTGTTAGATATTCATTCACCTAAGAACAGGAAAGTGGAACATAACAACAGTGTGGTGATTTTTATTGGGAGGAGCACACTGGATGGGGGCTTGTGTATTACTAGAGATATATGCATAGATGCAAATGAGGCTAGGTTGTAGCAGGAGAAAGGGAGAAACTGAGGCAGCTGATGGCAAGTGGGAGGCAGCAAAAGTTTTCATGGCTACTGTTGCTCCCCTTATCTGGAGATTTATAACAGTTTACCTTGCTCTCTCCATTAGGTAAGATTGTATCTGTTTGAGACTCAGACTCAGTTCTATCTTAGGAGGCAGCTGATGGTGCAGTCAATAGAGAGCTGGACCTAGAGTCAGGAAGACCTGAGTTCAAATCCAATCTCAGACATTTTCTAGCTTTATGACACAGGGTGAATCACTTAATCACAATATCCCCAACTGTAAAATGAGGATAATAATAGCACCTACCTCACAGGGATGTTGTGAGGATTAAATGAGATAATATTTGTAAAAAGTACTGCATACATATGCCTGGCACATGTTATATAAACATAAATATATTTTTATATTTTCTGTATAAATACTTATTCCCTTAATTTCCCCCTTTCATTTCCTTCCCTGTTTTGGCAGCCAATTAAAAGACTTTTCATCACTATACAGTAAGCCAAGAGGAAACAGAATATTTGTATTGGTTTTGAAGTGGAGAGGACCCTTTCCTTAGAAATGCCTGGAGATAGGCTCACTGAAATTGCCTGGGAGAAGGTAGAGGATATTATACTTGTTTTAAGGACCGTTCCCTCATTAGACCATACTCTCTTTACACTAATTAATTTCTATGAGCTTCTTCAGCTATAAAATGGAGACTAGAGATGAATCATTTGAGAGTCAGGAGACGCAGGTTCTAGACCTAGGTATGATATTTAACTGGTGTGACTTTGAGCAAGCCATGAAATCTCTTTGGACCTCAATTTCCACATTAGTTTCTGTATCTGTAAAAGAGAGATTTAGATAAGACCAAGGGTCCTTAACCTTTTTCTATCACGGATTCCTTTTGCAAACTGGAAAAGTCTACGGACCTCTTCTTAGAATATTATTTAATGCATAAAATAAAATACATAGGATTAAAAAGTCAGCCAATAATATTGAAACACTGTCTCTCTGTCTCTGTTTCTTTCTCTGTCTCTGCTGTCTATCTGTCTGTTTCTCTAAGTGAATGGACCCCAGATAAAGAACTCCTGGGATGAACTCTAAGGTTTTTCTCTTATCTACTGATTCTTTGACCCAATGCAAGACTCCTAGAATTGTCATGAAGATTAAATGGGATCATGCAATACTTATAATGATTTGCTCTTCAATAGTACAGATCATGCCTTCTCATCCTGTGTTTGTGCCTTTCATAAATCCTACATGATGGATCTAATTTACAGGCTACAGATATTCTTTTAATATTTCCTGACTACCAGTACAATACTTGAACCATTCCTCCATTATCTTTTGCTCTTGTTACAAGGCTATCTACAACCTTTTACAGTCAGTCATTTAAAAAATATCACTCTCTTTTTTGTGCACTAATTGTTGTTGGAATTAAGGTTTAGCCAAAGCATGCTTGTCTTGTAGGCATGCCTTAGAGATTTGGTTTCAGACCACTGTAATAAAGTGAGTATTGCAATAAAGCAAGGCCGGCAAATTTTTCAAGTTTCCCAGTGCATATAAAAGTTATGTTTACACTATACTGTAGTCTATTAGATGTGTGATAGTATTATGCCTAAAAAAACAATGTGCATGCCTTAATTAAAAATACTCTATTGCTAAAAAATTGCTAACCTTTATCTGAGCCTTGAGTGAGTCATAATCTTTTTGCTCATGCAGAGCCTCGCCTCAGTATTGATAGCTGCTGACTGAGTAGGATGGTGTTTGCTGAAGGTTGGAGTGGCAGTGGCAGTTTCTTAAAAGAAGACGACAATGAAGTTTGCTATATGGATTGATTTCTCCTTTCACAAAAGATTTCTCTGTAGCATATGATGCTTTTTGATAGCATTTTAGCTATAGGAAAACTTCTTTCAAAATTGGAGTCAAATCCTGCTGCTTCTTTATCAACCAAGTTTATGTAAAATTCTTCAATATTGTTGTGTCACAGGAAGGAGGGAGGCCTGAGGAGAGGGAGAGAGATGGAGAGATGGCTAGTTGCAAAGCAATAGAACACACAATATTCATTGATTATGTTTGCCATCTTAAGTGGGCTCAGTTCATGGTGTTCTAAAACAATTACGCTAAAGAAAAAACAATTACATCAAAGATCATAGATCATCATAACGGACACAATAACAATGAAAACATTTGAAATATTGTAAGAATTACCAAAATATGATTCAGAGACAACATGTGAACATGTGCTGTTGGAAAATGGTGCCAATATACTTGTTTGATAGGTTTTTTTATGTAAATTTTTGAATTAATTAATTAAGAATATTTTTCCATGGTTACATGATTCATGTTCTTTCTCTCCCCTCTTCCCATCCCCCTCTCATAGTCAACGAGCTAGCCACTGGGTTTTACATGTGTCATTGGTTTGATATGCTTTTTAAAAACACTTACCTTCCATCTTAGAATTAATACTAATTCCAAGGCAATTTAAGGGCTGGGCAATGGGGGGTTAAGTGACTTGTTCAGGGTTAACACAGGTAGGTAATATCCAAGGTCAGATTTGAACCCAAGAGCTTCTGTTTCTAGTCTTGGCTCTCAATTCATTGAGCCTCCTAACTGCCCTCTCTCCCCCAATTAAAAAAAATTGATACATTTTCTTTTCCAGATTATATGTAGATATAATTTTTAACAATTGTTTTCTGACATTTTGTGATCCATATCCTTTCCTTCCCTTTCTGTCCGTATCCCTCCTGAGATGGCAGATAATGATATAAGTTATACATGTGTATTACATAATATATATTTCTATGTTTGTTATGTTGTGAAAGAAGGCATGTGTCATTTACACCTAAGAAAAAAAATTCATGAAGGAAATAAAGTCAAAATACTTCAATCCATATTCAGATTTCATCAGTTTTTTCTATGGAGGTGAATAGTTATCTTGGATCCTTGCATTGCTGATAATACTTAAATCATTCATAGTTGATCATTGAATATTATTGCTGTTACTGTGTATAACATTCTCACTTCACTTTGTATCACTTTATATAGATCCTTATGTTCCTCATTTTTTTATGGCATAATAGTGTTCCATCACAATTATGTACCACAAATGGTCCAGCCATTCCCCAACTAATGGAAATCCCTTCAGTTTGCAATTCTTTGCCACCACAAAAAGAGATATTATAAATATTTTTGTAGAAGTAGGGCCATTTTCCTATTGTTGGTCTCTTTGGGATACAGACCTAGTAGTGATATCGCTGGGTCAAAGAGTATGCTCTTCACACTTTTTTCTATGGCCCTTTGGGCATAGTTCCAAATTATTTTCTAGAATGGTTCTATCAGTTCACAACTCCACCAACAGTCTATTTGTATCTCAATTTCCCTACAATCCCCTCCAGCATTTATTACTTCTCTTTTTTTTTTGTCATATTAATCAATTTGACTGGTATGAATGAGGTGGTACCTCAATAAATGTTCTATTTGGAAAAACAAATACAATCCCCCAAAATAAATAAAGCAAAGCACAATAAAATGAAGTATGCTTGTACATACCTCTTTTTGTACTCTGCATTCCATTTTTGTATGGTGAGCCTGTTCTTGGGGCATGTCTGCTTACTAGCGTCTACTACATTGAAGTCTACTAGTCTTTGAGAGCTGTTCCATTTTCACATTTATAATACATGATCTGAATGAATGAAGACTTGAGAACTTATAAACATCTCTTATGCATTTGAGTCTTTTTCTTTTGTATTTTCATAGTCATTATCCTAGTCTAGATTCTTAACTAATAGACTCTAAGTTGGTCTCCCAACTCATGCTACATAGTGTTGCCATATTAATTTTCTTAAAATGTTGCCTTCATCATGTCAATTTTCTATTTAAGAACCTGTACTGTCTCCCTGTGCCATGCTATATTAACTGAGGGAAGCTAGATAGTTAAAAGATCCACACCAGATATTCACAGTGATGTAATAGAATGAAACAATTCAAAGACAAAGTTTCAAAAATAATCTAATAGAATTTAGTGGTGGAAAGAACTTTTAAAATTTTCTAGTTCACTTCCTTCATTTTTCTCCCTCATTTTGGTCCTAGAGAGTCTAATGGTGACTAATAAATTGCAGAGTTGGAAATGGAACCAAGAAAACACATTTCATTTCAACACATCACATAAAATGCCTACACGCTCCCAGCACATGCACAATGCCCAATAATGTACAGTCCCTGAAAAAGTGCAGTAAAGTATCATAAAAAATGATTGCAATTTACAATACACACAACCACACAAATAGTTTTATTTTTGTTAGCAAACAGTGGATATGAGCTTCTACCAATACTGTTCCACAGTTATGTTCTGAGTTTTGTTTTTTAAAGTTGTCTTTAGTTTTTATTGTACTTTTGGTTCTGTCTCTCTTCAGACAAGTCTCACCATGTCTCTCATCACATTCACTCACTGATATTTACCCATGTAATAATAGTAGATTACATCTAGGCACTATAATTTGTTTAGTTATTCCAATCTTGTTGGATTTACAGTTTAAGTCCAATATTTCTATATCACAAATAATACTGTTGCAAATATTTTTGTACAGCTAAATCTTTTCTTATTATGAAAAAGTTCCTTGGATACAAAGACCCAAAGGTGAGATCCTTTAGTGAGAGTATAAAATTTTTTGTGGCTTTTATAGCCTGCCATGACATTAGTCAACTGTGACATACATCGACATTGCTGGTACTTGGTCCCAGCAATGGGATGAATTGGTCAGTCAGTCAATAAACATTTTTCAAGTACTTACTATGTACCAGACACTGTGCTAAGTTCTGGGGAAACAAAGAGAGGCAAAGATAAACCCAAGGAGTTCATAGTCTAATGAGACTGGGAGTAATCAAGATTCAGAGACAGGAAGTTGTATGGGAAGATCCTGGCTGTGGATACAGAAAGAGTACCAAGATAGGTAATAGAGCATCAGAAGTTCATAACTAGAGAGAAATCTGGGAATGTTGGTGTGTTGGTACATGTGCAAAAATGACTTACCCTTATATATACTAAGTACTTCAATGAAAACACTAACTTCTACTTCTCAATGCTAGCTGTATGGTTGGAAATTCTGCAAGCAGGCTGGGTTAGCACCATTTTTTAGCTAGTTCTTTTTTACTTTTGTTATTATTACTAAATCTTATAAATATAATACTTGAATTATTGTATATTAATTTTAAAACTTACATAGCAATAAAACAAGAGGATTGAAACATTAATTAATATGATCTATTTGACAATACAAATATTAACTCTACTAGGAACAAAACAAACTTAATTTTCTAGGGCTTCCCATTGTTTGTCTTATACTGGTACTCAATGAAAAAAAAATGGAGGCTGAATGTCTCCTTGCAGGGTGATTGACAGGCAAATTGGCAGATCTGTTAGTCCATCAGTATTGCCTTTGTGTGAATGGGGGGTATGCTGGAGAACTGAGTGTAGGGGAATGTAAGAACCAGTATTAATTAATTAATTAAGAATTGGCTAAAGGCTGAGGACTGCAGTGGGTTTCTTGAAGCTCTAACTATAGGCACTTGCTGGTTGCACCCAAGTTCTGACTGATGTCCAATGATCCAATTTGTTTACCAATTAATATGGTTGATATCTGATGACGTAAGGTAATGATAAGTTTATTTACTAAATCTCCCTATTGGTGGTCTGTCTTATTTGAGGGTCCATATATTTGTTGGCTATTTATGTGCATATACATGTAGCTTAGCAACCTATTCCACAGTATGGTTATCTTAATATTTGGGGACCAATTTACTAAAGCCACACAAAAGAATCTTATAGATTCAATTACAAAATGCTCCTTAAAGAAATAAAAGAACAATTCAAATAACTGAAGAATATTTAATGCTCATGACTGGGTTGAACTAATATAAAAAAAAACCTGACAATACCACCAAATTAATTTACATTAAAAAAATATAAAACAGAATTAGTGCAGTGAACCATTCATGACTTCATGGAATAGAGTTCCTCTTCCCAGGTGTTTGTGACATACCATTCCTGCTGAATACGCCAAAACATAGTAACCTCAGTTCAAGGCTGCAAGAACAGTTCCAAGATCTCCTGGGAACAGGTTAACTCCCCTGTTCACATTCTGGGGAGGATAGATTGTGTCTCTCGAGAAGAGCTTTAAATCTGGTGTTCTGCTTACAATAAACGTTCATTATCCCTTTTTGATAATGTTCCAGTCTTTCTTTCTTGCGACTTCTCAGACAGCTCTAAGCTGTCCCCTATTCGACTCCATAGATGTCCCCGGCAAATTAACAGGAAAATATTTTTTGTAGAACTTGGTAAAATAACAAAATACATTTGGAAAAATAAGGTTCTATAATTTCAAGAAAAATGATGAAAAGAGGTAGGGATGCAGAGGTAGGAGCACTTCCTTACCTCAAACTATCTGGCATTAGTTTAAAAAAACCCCAAAATTCTGAGGTGTAACAAAGGAAGTGACTAGGCAAAGGAGAATTAAAAATGGAACTCATTAACATAGTGTTTAATAAACACAAAACACTTAAGGAAAAACCTCCCTATTTGATAAAAACTACTTGAATTATTGTGGCATATGGTATAAGGTACACTGGCAGTTCTGATCAAAGAGAGAGTTTTTTTTTTTAACCAAATGAAAGAATATTCCAAATCATGTATTATAAAAGAAATCAAAATCAAAACAACCCTTATATTTTACTTCATACCTTGCCAACTGGCAAAGATGACAAAAATGGGAATAGTCAGTGTTGGAAAGGTTGTAGGAAGATAGGCACATTGATGAGCTTTGTTGCTAGAGCTGTGAATTAGTTCAACTCTTCTGGAAAGCAATTTGAAAATTATGCAAATAAAGTGTCAAAAATGTGCTTTGATTCATAGATTCCACTACAACATGTATAACCCAAGGAAGTCAATTAATATAACAAAATCTCCATATAGACCAAAATGTTTATAGCAGTTCTTTTTGTGATAGCAAAAAAATTTTTTTTTTGAAACAAAGTAGTTGTCTATTATTTGGGGAATGGCAAAATGAATTATACATGAGTGTAATGGAATATTACTGTGCTGTAAGAAATGATGAAAGTAATGAACATAGAGAAGCATGATTTACATGAACTGATGCAGAGTGAAGTAAGTAGGGCCAAGCAAATAATATTCACAGTTACTTCAAAATATAAATGGAAAATGCAAGTACACCAAAAAATCAGAAATGAACATTGCAAAATTACAAAGAACAAGTATGATTTGAATGAAGAGACATGAGAATTTACTTTTTCCTCCAGCCTTGGTGAAACTTTTAGAGATTGTGTGTCCAAACTGTACCTTCAAGCTGCTTGGGAGCCCCCTGCTTTACCCCAGACAATGGAGGAAATACTTGCATTGGGTTGCTGGACAGAGGGGTGGGGCAAGTGAAAATTTTCCTCAGACAAGGTGGAGGTGGAGAATGGAGCAGCCCCCTCCAGCACTCTGGGGCACAGGTACCATGCCTTCACCAACAAGGCTCTACTCCATCCCTTTGCAAAGGTGGAAGGATCAAAATGTCATAAATTACATATATGACTTTTTTGATTAATGTGTCAGTTACGATGATCTCCCCCTTTTTCTTTTTGCCTTTAAAAATTCTTTTTGACATATGGGATGGCTCTCTGGGAGGCTTGTGGGAAAAATTAAGTAACACTGTAAAAAAGATATCAATAAAAATTCATTTAAAAATTAAAAGAAATGAAAGATTCTTAAAATGTTGAAATAAGGTGGGTTATTTGTGTAGGTGGCTAAGCCTACTCATTTTTACATTACCTCTTGATTACTTTCAATTTTAGAGGATGACACATTCTGAATTTATCCCTAAATTCTAGAAGGGCACTCTATTTAGAGACTGCAGTTCCTACACACTGACTGTAATACTGAGTCACCTTTCTCTAATTACTTTAACTAAATCAGATGATCTTGAATGATGCAAGCTGTCAAAATATAGTTTGTGGAGAGGAGGAAGCATGAAGAATCTCATAAAAAGTTAGGCTTCCTCATGGTAATGAGAATATTTCTAGTTACACTATTAGGTGATCCAACAGCTACAAAATTGATCCAAGTAAAACTCAGTTATTGGCAAAATGGACACATTTAGGTTGGTGATATTTGGCTTTGAGGTGGTAAGATAAACTCAGTAGCTTGGATTTTATATGTTTGTTATGTTAAAAATCTTTTTCATTCAGAAACAGATGAACAATTTCAGTCCACTTAAAATTTTTGAATTACTTTATGATATTAGTCCCTGAATAAAAGATTAAGATAATAAATCAATTATTCATTCACTCATAAATTGAACACCAAAGTGCCTGTTATTTGTCAGTAACTCCCTTAGGCTGGGGTAATACAGAGTCAAAAACAACAATCCTTGCTCTCAGGGAGATTCTGTTTTACTGGGAAAACAATACCAACTTGTTTAAATAAATACAAAATAATACAATTTGACTTGGGAGGTGGGGCTGGCTGGCTCTAACACCCAAGGGAATTAGGAAAAGCCTCCAAAAAGAGGTGTCATTTATTTACATATAGAACTCTGAAGGAAGCTAGGGGTTCTAAGAAGCAGAGGTAAAGATATTTCTGTAAATCTTTGTATTATTTAAAAGCCAGCTGATGCTACAATGGACAGAAGCTGGTCTTTTGATTCAGGAAGACCCAAGTTCAAATCTGGCTACAGGCAACTTACTAGCTGTGTGACCCCAAGCTAGTTTCTTAGCCTTTGCTTGCCTCAGTTTCCTCAATTACAAAGTGGAAATACTAATATCACCTACCTCATAAATAATAAGCACAGTATCCGGCACATAGCAGGTACTATATAACTTCTTATTCCTTTTGTTCCCACTTTAATGTTAGTTGTAATTGTTATCTACATTCAGGGATGGGGGAACAGCCCAAAGACACACAGAATAATAATAAAAATAATGCAGAAGTTTACAAATATTATTTCATTTTGTCCTCACAACAATGCCATTGATGGAAGTAGTGTTGTTGTTCAATCATTTCAGTAATGTCCAGATCTTTGTGATCCCATTTGGGGTTTCTCCGCAGACACTGGAGTGGTTTGCCATTTCCTTCTCCAGATCATTTTACAGATGAGGAAACTGAGGCCAACAGGGTTAAGTGACTTTCCCAGGATCACACCGCTACGTCCCTGAAACCATATTTGAACTCAGGAAGATGAGTCTTCCCGACTCTAAGCATCTGCCAGTATAGTTTAAAATTGATTAAAGAAGATTATATTAGAGCCTGGAGGGAACAATGGAGGTCATTGAATCCAAATATCTCTCATTTTACAGAATGGAAATGGAGACCTATAGAGGTTGAATAATTTGCTTAAGAATATTTAGCTAAATAGTAAGAGAGCTGGGATATGAACTTGGATTGCATGTCTCTAAATTCAGCGTATTTTCTACCACACTAAATGGACTACCTCCCTTGGAGATGATCCCTCCATTACATTATATATTCCTTGAGGGCACAGACTTTTACCTATGCTTTTTGTATTCTTAGCATTTAAGTACCTGACCATGCCTGACACATAGTAGGGAATTGATAAATGTTTATTAATTGATTGATTACTGGAACTCTTTTGAGCTCCGTGGTGGCCAAGGTTCTGTTGACTCCCAAGGATGCTGTCAATCTCCAACTAAAAGAAGAAGGAAAGGAAGGGAACTAGGACTACCTCTTGTAGGAATATAGGAATTAACTGAATTTAGGAATATAGGAATTAACTGAAATTAACTAACTTTGCTAAACTCTGAATCTAGTTAAATTCAAAGACATCCCTCCTAGGTGTGGGATTGGTCCTTATAGACCAATCCCATGCCTGGAAGGGGGTGTGTGGTTCCTCGCCCAGCACAGGATTGGCCCATTCAAGACCAGTCCCACGCCAGGAAGTAAGGGGGAGGGACCCCTGGGTCATGCTGGGGGATGCAGTTTCCCAGGCCACAACACTTAAAAACCCACATTGTGTAGGAAGGAAAGTAAGAGACTAGAATGGAAAGAGCTAAATATTTACACCTTTTCACATTGTCATATTGTTGGTTAGAGGCAGTTAGGTACAAGAGTTGACAGAATGCTGGACAGACTTAAGTGCAAAAGTGACCAGGCAATTCATAGATTTGTGACCCTGCCTATTCACTTCCATTTCCTCAACTGAAAAATAGGGATAACAATTTCACCTACCTCCCTGGATTTTTGTGAGGATAAAATGAAACCATGTTTTCAAGATGTTTTGCAAATCTTTTAAAGTTTATACATGTAAAGCTATTATGATGCAGTTAAGATACCATCTATTTTTTATTTTTAAACCCTTACCTTCCATCTTGGAATCAATACTGTGTATGGGTTCCAAGGCAGAAGAGTGGTAAGGGCTAGGCAATGGGGGTTAAGTGACTTGCCCAGGGTCTCACCGTAAGAAGTTTCTGAGACTATATTTGAAACCAGTTCTTCCCAAATCCAGACCTTGCAATATCCACTGTGCTACCTAACTGCTCTGATGGCATTTCTTCTTTTTTTTTAAACCCTTACCTTCCATCTTAGAATCAATACTGTGTTTTGGTTCCAAGGCAGAAGAGCAATAAGGGCTAGGCAACTGGGGTTAAGTGACTTGTCCAGGGTCACACAGGTAGGACGTATCTGAGGTCATATTTGAACCTAAGACCTCCCGTCTCTATGCCTGGCTCTCAATCCACTGAGTTACCCAGCTGCTCCAGATGACATTTATTCTTAATGTGGTCAGGTCTTTGAGCTAGTAGAAATGAGGATGGAAGAAATATGAGAGACTATCTTTTTTTCCCTGGATGCTGCTGAGGCCATGCAGAAAAGGGTATTTGAAACCTGGCTTTGTTCCCCTGAAACTGAAGAATCCCTGCATGAAAACTCTTAAATTTGAGTTCTGGTTTTGGAAGATGATGGTTTTCCAATGTGGCTGTGCAAGGCCAGCAGAGGGCACTAGCGGTCCTATGGAAGAATAATAGGTCTCTCCAGAACAATAGGGAAGGAGTAACTGCGGGGTGGGTTGCTATACCTGGAGACCAGCTCAGGGTGATTCATGCCCCGGGGGCATTTGGATTATGACTCAACAGATGATAAAGTCTTGTATTTACGACACCTCCATTTACCACCCTGTGCACAGCAAGGAAATACTGTGCGAGTAAGGCACGTCTGAAAAAAAATCACATGAAACAAGCTGGTTAAAATGAGCTGTTCACAACGCAGACCCAGGTTTTCTTCTGCCTGGAGTGAGGAGCTAGGCAGTGCTTAAAGAGGATTCCATTAACTGCCTTGGAATTTCTGAGTCTCTCCCTAAGGGGAAGGCTTTCCTTCCAGGTATCTGGTCTGGTGGACAATTGTAGGAATTCACATTCCCCTCTAATCCCTCTAATCCCCAGCCCTGATCCCAGCAGAAGGTAAGGTCCCTGAGGGCAGGCAGTTCTTCCTTCTTTTTCTTTGTGTTCTCTGCAGGTAGGGCCCCAAATAAACACTTGTTATTATTAATTAGTTTGGATTGGATGTAGTTTCTCAGTGGGGAAGGGAAGCTGGGTGGTACAGTGTTAGGAAGACATCTTCTTGAATTCAAATCTGGCCTCAGACACTAGGCTGTGTGACCCTGGGCAAGTCACTTAGCTTGTTTGCCTCAGTTTCCCCATCTATAAAATGGGAATGAAGAAGGAAATGGCAAACTACTCTAGTATCTTTGCTAAGAAAACCCCAAATGGGATCAGGAAGTCTCTGGTGACTGAACAATAACCAAATCTCAATGGGTGAATAATTAAGAAAGAGGAACAGAGGTGGCTGTGTTCACTAAGTAAGAGGACTCTTCCCAGTCTGACTCCAAATGTCTGAAGTGGTTTGGCAAAATCAGGGTCAGGATGCTCCAAGGGGAAGTTAAGCATTGGTAGGGAGCTAGCATCCTGTAGGGAGCTCCCTAGACAGAGGGTGTGGTGAGGAGTGGCTTTGAATTCTAATGCCTTCTCCACCCTGTAGCCAGGGCAGTGTTCCCGGGGCCCTACCCTTTGCAAGCTGTGCTCCTGGCAATTGCCATCTGCTCTGGTTCACCCCTTCCTACTTTGGGGTCAAATAAGGGTAGAGCCCAGCCTCAGTGGGGAGAGCAGCTCCATCAGTGATGCTGTGGACATTTTATCTGAGTTCCCTCAAGCCTCACAGATTTAAACTTGGGCATAATTGCCCACGTATGAAGGCAAATCTATTCCAGGCAAGGTGCCATTGCTTTGATGGAGGGAGTGTAGACATAAAGCTTTTCTCTGTCCCTCTTAATGTTAACCCCCCCCCCCCCCCGAAATCATTTCCAATGTCTACTGAGCAAGTCTTGTTTGTACATAGTTTGCAAATTATTTCCCATATTAGACTGTGAGATCTGGGACAATTTTTTGCCTTTTTAAATTCTCTAGCACTGAGCCCAAAGTTGAGTACATAGTAAATGCTTAATGAATACTGATTGACTTGACAGAAAAAATGGAAACAGAATAGTCCCTGTCTTTAAGGAATTTGCAATCCAAGGAGTGGGGTGAGATGGAATGAAGGACAGAGGAGCAAAGTTTCATTCTAAAGGAACCATCTAGATCAGATTCAGAGGGTATATAGTTTTGAACTATTTCAAATGACTAATGTAGGAATGGGCAGCTTGGTGCAGTGGATAGCCTGGCAGTGGATAGTGCCAGGGCTGAAGTCAGGAAGACCCATCTTCCTGAGTTCAAATCTGGCCTCAGATACTAGCTACATGACCCTGAGCAAATCACTTAACCCTGTTTGCCTCAGTTTCCTCATCTGTAATATGATTTGGAGAAGGAAATAGCAAACCACTCCATTATCTTTGCCAAAAAAACCCCAAATGAAGTCACAGATAGACCGACTCTACTGAAAAAAGAATATAGGCACATTAATATGAAATAGTTTCATGGGATTTGAAGGTGATCAAACTTCCCTTTGCCTTTTTGCAGAGTTATAGTCCCTGTGTGTAGAACAATGCAAATTACACCATATATTATTTTTAGTGTTAACTGGTTTTATAGATTTTTTCTCTTAAAAATTCTTTATTATGAGAGAGAGTTCTCTCAGGGCAGGAGAAGGATAAAGGATAAAGGAGATAATCTAGGCAATGTAGAACAGAAAATATCAGTAAAATTGAAATTTTTAAATATGATGGTCAAGTAGGGAGAGAAATAACTCCTTGGATCAATTATTCACCTGGGAATTGTTAAAATGTGACTATATTGATGGGTGCTAAAAAGCACAGAAAAACAGAAACAGAAAACTCTGAATTTGGTTTCTGCCTGTTCACCTGCCTCCTCTCCTCCCTCACCATCTTCCTTTCCTTTTTCTTCTCTAGTCCCCCTTTCCCCCCCTCCAATCATACTCTTGAAGCTCTGCCTCCTGTGGAGGTCAGTGGTCTGTTTTCATGGAAATTTACCTTAGCTGCTTTGAGCAGATTGTCTAATCTTAGAAGCCTCTCCAATTTCTGGTAGGATTCATATTTCTTTCTCTGTAGTAACCATATATATGTGGGATGAATTCTACATCTAACACCTCATACTCCCCTGCAACTATGTAGACTGATAGCTTTGTGATTTCAGTCCTGGAGTAGAAGTGGAAACCTGAATGATAACCCAGGCTTTTGCATGGTGTGGTATTGTAATCTCCCTCACCTCCTAGGTCAGTTAAGCTTGGAGGAAAGAAACCATGCTGGAGATAAACTCATTCTTTTATCATGACCCAAGAAAAGTTTTTGATTGGTGTGATTGATAAAACACATCAAAAAAAATCAGTCTCTTCTAATCCAAGATGAGGAAACACAAAACAGTTGCCAGGGTGGAGAAAGAAAACAAACTCTTTTCAGAAACAGCTCTCAAAAGGAAGGATTTAAGAGTCACAGAGAGCAAAAATTCCTACAATAGCCAATATTTGACAGACTATATATTCAACAGGTGAAGAGACAGTGGTGGTGTTGTGGAGAAAGGCTTGGCTTTAAAGTCAAAACCTGAATCTGAGGTTCTTGGACGTATTGTTCAGTTTTTTCAATCATATCAGACTCTTCATGACACTCTTAGGGATGTTTTTTTTTTTTGTCAAAGATACTAGATTGGTTTGCCATATCCTTCTCCAGCTTAATTTACAGATGAGGAAACTGAGGCAAGCAGGGTTAAGCAATTTGCCCAGGATCATACAGCTAGGAAGTATCTGAGACCAGATTTGAACTCAGAAAGATGAATCTTCTTGACTTCAGGTGTGGCACTCTATTCACTGTGCCTCTCGTAGCTGCCCTACTCTTAATATATGTATATATATAAATTGATATATTCAATTTATACTAGCTGAGTAACCATGGGCTTATCACTTAGCCTCTTAGTGTTCCAGGGAGCTCTTCAATCAATTAATCAATTACTGAACATTTATTAAATATCTATGATTAGCCAGGCTTTGAATTAGGAACTCTAAGGTTAGGATTTATAAAGAGTTGAAACTGTTGAAATCATGGGTCTAGATGAAATATATATATAAAGTCACAGGTTGATAGATTTAGAGCTGGAAAGGATTTTAGATTTCATCTATTCAAACTTTTCACTTTACAGATAGGGAAAATGAGGTCTAGAGAGGCTAAATGATTGATTTAGTCCATCTTCCACACAAATAGTGGTAGTCTCTTGGTGACCAAGAATGACGATTGTCTTTGTGCATTATCATCTATTGATGTACCCTCATGTGGCTTTGAAGTCCAAAGGCTGAGGCGCAAAGTTTGTGGCACATGGGGCATGGGACTCCAGTTGTTACGGGAGGTGCGGGTGTGGTCTAGTGTCAGCGTTCACGCGCAGCAGCAAGACATCGACATCGCTCATCTTCAAAGGTGGTGGCGGCATGGTGAATGTGGGTTCGCCAGCTGCTTCTGTCAGAGGCAGCGAGTTCTAGTTGCTTTGGTGTCATGCCAGCCCACTTCAAGTGGGACTTTAGCTGATCCATGAATCTTTCCTTTGGTTGGCCTTGTTTCCTGAGTCCAGCTGACAGTTCACCACAGAATACCTGTCTTGGTATTCGCTGTGGGTCCATGCGGATGACGTGTCCAGACCATCATAGCTGGGTTTTGAGGACTATGACTTTGATGCTGGTGGAGTTGGCTTCGGTCCTGCCATCGGATCCTCATGATTGACCGGAGGGAGCGTTGGTGGAATTGCTCCAGCTGTTTCATGTGCTTCCGGTACAGTGTCCATGTCTCACAAACATACAGGAGCGAGCTGAGGACCACTGTGTTATACACTTTGAGCTTCGTCGCAGTGCTTACACCTCTGTGTTGGAGGACTTTGCAGCGCAGCTGCCCAAGTGCCTGGCTGGCCTTTTGGATCCTGGCATTGATCTTGTGGTCTAGGGACCCGTCGTTGGCGATGGTGCTGCCCAGGTACTTGAAAGTGTTGATGTTAGAAAGCTGCGTGCCATCGATTGTAATGCACAGCTGGTTCGTTGGCCTCCCTGGTGCAGGGTGGAACAACACCTCTGTTTTGCTGAGGCTGATAGTCAGGCCAAACAGTTTTGTTGTGGTGGAGAACCTGTCCACAATGGTTTGGAGATGATTTTCTTGGTGGTCCATGAGAGCACAGTCATCTGTGAAGAGAGCTTCCAGGATGAGTCTCTCTGTTGTCTTTGTTTTTGCAGTCAGGCGGCGAAGGTCAAATAGTGAGCCATCCAGTTGGTATTTGATGTAGGCACCCAGGTCTAGATCCATCACAGCATGTCATAATACTTGGGTGAAAAATAGGTTGAATAGTACCGGAGCGAGGACACAGCCTTGTTTCACACCATTGGAGATGTTGAAGCGATCAGAAGTCTCTCCACCAGATAGGACTTCCCCTGACATGTCGACATGAAAGAGCTGGATCAGTTTGACGAATTTTTCTGGTTAACCGAGATTGCTAAGGATCACCCACAATGCGTCCCTGTTCACTGTGTCAAACGCCTTTGTCAGGTCTATGAAGACAATGTAGAGACTCAGGTTCTGCTCAAGGCATTTTTCCTGCATTTGCCTCACCGTGAAGACCATGTCGATGGTGCTGCGATCTGGTCGGAAGCCACATTGTGATTCAGGCAGGTTCTGCTCTGAAACAGATGACAGGAGTCTGTTGAGTATAACACAGGCGAGGATCTTTCCAGCAGTGGAGAGTAGTGAGATGCCTCTGTAGTTGTCACAGGCTGCTTGTGTGCCTTTGTTCTTGTATAGGGCTATGATGGAGGCATCTCTCTGAGTTCTGGGGGCATGTCTTCCTCTTCCCATATGCTGGTCAGCACTATGTGGAATGCCTGGAGCACCTTTCCATTTAAGGCCTTGTACACCTTGGTTGGGATCCCGTCTTTACTGGGTGCCTTGCCTGCATTCATTTGTTTAATGGCTTTTTGGACTTCCTCTATTGAAGGAGGGATGTCAAGTTGTTCAATGGTGCGATTTTGGGGGAATCTGGTCAAGGGCGCTTTGGTCAACTGAAGAGGGTCGGTTGAGAAGCTGACTAAAGTGTTCTTTCCACCTGTTGCTGATGCCTTTTTTATCTTTTACAAGAGTGTCACCATCAGAGGATAGCAAGGGAGTGGTGGTGGGTTTTAATGGCCCATAGACAGTCTTGAGAGAACTGAAAAATTGTTTGTAGTTTTTCGTATCAGCAAAGCGCTGAATTTCTTTTGCCTTTTTTTCCCCACCATCAGTCTTGCATCTCCCTGATCTCACACTGCGCTGTGGCTTGGAGAGACTTGAATCTGTCCTTTTTAGGAGCAGAATTTGGGTTATTTTGCCACTCCATAAAAGCTTTGTTCGTTTTGCTCAATAGGTCTTCAATAGCAGTGTTGTTCTTGTCGAACCAGTCCTGGTAGTTGCGTTGTTTGGGGCCTAGGACTGCCTTTGATGTTTCCTTCACTGAGTCTCTGAACTGGTTCCATTTCTCGGTTGAGCTTCCAGTGAGTGGTCCCTTGGCAGACAGATTGTCGTCCAGGCAGGCCTGGAATGTTTGCAAATAAGTTGTATCTCTAAGACGACTCACGTAAAATGCATGAACTGTCTGGGTGCGTTTTGGATGGTGAGGCGCAATGCGCATTTGAAGAGTCGCTTTAACCAATCAGTGGTCTGTCCAGCATTCAGCTCCTCTCATGGCTCTGGTGATCTGTACATCCTGGATGTCTTGCTGGCGTACAATGATGTAGTCAATGAGATGCCACTGTTTTGATCGTGGGTGCATCCACGTTGTTTTATATTTGTTCGCCATTCTGAACACAGTGTTCGTGATGGTGAGTTCGAACTCTGAGCATTTGCTGAGTAGCAGTAGGCCGTTGTTGTTCATTTTGCCCACGCCGTGTTTGCCAAGCACTCCTTTCCATCTTTCATGGTCCTGGCCAACGCGGGTGTTGAAGTCTCCCAGTAGTATCAGCTTGTCATTTGTGGGCACTGAGTGCAGGACGGCACTCAGGTCAGAGTAGAACTGCTCGATAGTCTCCTCTGTGCTGGTCAGTGTTGGGGCATATGTGCTGATGATTGTGGCATACTGGTCTTTGCTGAGAGGCAAACAGATCTTCATGAGCCTCTTGCTGATGCCCACAGGCAAGTCTGGCAGCTGTTTGAGCAAACTGGTCTTGATGGCCAGGCCAACACCGTGGATTCTGTCTTCATTTGAGGCTCTACCTTTCCAGAAGAAGGTGTATCCAGTGGTGGGTTCGATGAGTGATCCCTCTTCTGGTAAGCGTGTTTCGCTTAAGGCTGCGATGTTGATGTTATATCGCGCCAGTTCTTTACTGAATAGAGCTGTTCTTCTCTCAGGTCTTGGGGTATTCTCTCTGTCAAGTAATGTCCTGATGTTCCATGCTCCCAGTAGGATTTTCTTTGTATTTTTTCTTTGATTTCGACCACTTAAAGGGGATGACCCGCCAGCCGCGGTGTGCTGACCGGGTGTTTGTAGGGCAGGCAATGTTTGGGACACCTTTTCTAGTCCCCTCCCTTGATTAGGGTGAGCAGTGCTGTCCTAGAGAGGGCTGCTCAGTTGCCCAGGATGCTGCCGAACGTCCCTGCTGCCCACAGGGCCGAGCGACCACTGGTCAGTATAGAGTATTCAGTTTGGCATCAGGGAAGACTCATCCTCAAATCTGGTCTGAAACACTGAATAGTTGTGTGACCCTTGGCAAGTAGCTGAATCCTGTGTATTTCAGTTTGTTCTTTCATCAAATGGTCTGGAAAAGGAAATGACAGACCACTTCAACATCTCTGCCAACAAAACCCCAAATGGAGTCACGAAGAATTGGACATGATTGAAACTATTTAACAACAACAAAACATACAGGTAGTGAGTGATAGATAGAATTAGGTGCTCTGATTCTAAATGCAGCATTCTTTCCGCTTTAAATTTCAGATGAAAAAATTTCTGAATAAATTCTGTTTTTTTCCCTTTTTTTTGGTGGTACATCAAATTTTTGCAAACCAATAAGCAAAAATGTAATTTCTCTGGTGTTTCTAGACAGGCAAGGTGATGAGGAGTTTCATAAAAAGTTGGGCCAGACCTTGAAAATCTTTAGATTTGGATCAGGTGTACATTCAGGATACTTGAAAGGAACAGTATTGATTCACTACTACCAAAGTGAGTGATAAATATTTTATATAAGGTGTCAAACACAGTGCCCCTTCTTAGATGGCTATGAATCTTTGACTTTTGGCAAGTAAGTCCCTGGATTTAAAACTCCTGGGAGTTTTGGAATGTGCCTGCCTGTGTCTATCCTTTCAAACACCTTGGTGCTGTCAGGGAAGGTATGGTGGATGGTGTGAGGGTGCTGAACTTCCATCTGATCTACATCTGGGCTCATATGCCCTGGAGCCCAAAAGCAATGAGGACTGGCCTAAAGAAAATCAGATTTCAGGTTCATTTATTACAGTTTGCCTCTCATCCTAGTTGAGTTTTGGTTTGGTTGGCAAGGGGTTCTGTCTTTGCTGGGTGACTCTGTGTGTAGCATTAGCTACACACAGATTGTGGCATACTAAAACCTTTGTGATGTGGGGAATGTTAGGAGGCCTCAGGAGTGGTATTGATTAATGCGGGTGGGGCCAATGCAAATGATGCTTGCCAAGTAGACTTTTGGCAACCCAAGAAATGATTCCTGAACGTTATTTTGCAAGGCTTCCATGGAGGTCTTTAAAAATAGGTTAGATTCCCATCTGTCTGTGATATATTCTGACTTCTTAACCCTGACACCCTATTGAAAAATTTTTGAATACTCTATTGAAAGTTTTCCTGAAGGATATCAAGGTTTGCAAAAGCCCTTTCTCAGTCTTCTTCCTTGTCTTCTCTATAGTATTTGATGCTGTGGGTACCCCTTAATTTTCTCTCTTCTCAGCACAAGTGACATTTTTTTTTCTCTTGGCTCTTCTATTTGTGTGACCACTCCTCCTCAGACTCTTCTTCCTTGCATTACCTGTGAATATCTTACAAGGCTCTACACTAGACTTTTTCCACTTCTTTCTTTATATTCTTTCCCTTTAGTCTCATCTACTACTGTGGGTTCAAATATCACTTCTATGCAGATGAGTCCTAAAGCTAGATATTCACATCTAATTTCTACACTGAATTCCAGTCCTATAACTTGTTTCCTGTTGCATATCTCAATGTCCTTCTAATAGTAAAATATTAGCCTAAAAATCCTTCAAATTAGACATAATTGAGAATTCATCTTCTCCACCAAACACGTCTTTCTTCCTAAATTCTCTTTTTCTATTGAAGGTACAACCAGCTTACCAGGTACTCAGGCTCCTAACTTTGGTTGAGTAATCTTTTAGAATTGAAAATCAAAAGGATGTCTATAATTTGGGGGAATGTCTGAATAAGTTGTGTTATATGATTTTATTGAATTCTACTGTCCTATATAAGAAAAAATGAGAAGAATGATTTTAGAAAAACATGGGAACACATGTGAACTGATGCGGAGTGAAGTGAGCAGAACCAGGAGACACTGTAAAGAGTAAATACAATATTATATGAAGAACAATTGTGAATGGCTTAGTTATTCCTGGGAATACAGCGATCTAAGACAATACCCAAGGACTCATGATGAAAAATGCCATCTTACCTCCAGAGAAGGAACTGATGGAATTTGAATGTAGACTGAGACATACTATATCACACTTTATTTCTTCATTTTTTTTTGTTTGTTCAAATTCTTTTCCAGAAAAAAAACAACAACAACTAATACGGAAAACTATTTTACCTTTTTGAACATGTAAAATCTAAACCAGATTGCTTGCCATCTCAGGAAAGAAGGAGGAGAGAAGGAAGGGGAGAATTTTATTCAAACTTTAAAAAAGTGAAATTTAAAAATTGCTTTTTTCATGTAATTGAGGGGAAAAATAAAATCTAAAAAGAAAAAAGGAGTCATATTTGGCTCTTCTTTCTCTCTTGTTCCTCCCCATTCAATTAGTTGTTAAGTTTTGTTGACTCTTACAGCATCTCTCACATTTGTTTTCTTATCTCTACTTATTCTGCCATCATTTTAGTTAGGACACTCATCACCTTTCTCCTGGATTGTTTTGAGAGTACCCTAACTGGTTTATATAATTCCAGTATCTTCCTTCTCTAGTCTATCTTTTGCATAGATACCAAAGCAATCTTCCTATTGTACTAGTCTGAGTAGGTTATTTCCTTTCCCAGAAACCTTTATTAGATCTCTGTTGCCTAGGATAAAATAAACTGGTGTTCAAAACTCTCTAGTTTCAAGCTATATTTTTTAAACATCTTTACTTTCTGTCTTAAAATGAATACTTGATATTGGTTCCAAGGCAGAAGAGCGGTAAGGTCTATGGCAATGGAGGTTAAGTGACTTGCCCAGTAGTGTCACACATACCTAGGAAGTGTCTGAGGCCAGATTTGAACCTAGGATCTCCCGTCTCGATACATGGCTCTCAATCTACTAAACCATCCAGCTGCCCCCCAAGCTATTTTTCTAACATTTTGTTGTATTACTGATAATCTTGGATTTTACAGTCTGGCTGAATTAGACTAGCAAAGATACCTGAATTTTACATGCTTTCTCCTCCTGTCTCTGTGCATTTGAACACTTTATCTTGTATCTTTGGAATATATTCCCTATGCATTTATTCCCTTTAAATTATTCTCTTTTTTTCAAGGTATCACAGCCTCTGTGACACTTTTTCAGATCTTCCAGCTGAAAAAATTCTCTTCTTTGCTCAAATTTTCCTAGAGTACTTCTTTCCAAGTTTCTTTTTTCCTTTCTTTCAGACTGGACCATGTGTTCTGCTCCTCCATGTGAATGTTTCACATCCCTAGTAGAATCAAAGCTTTTTTTAGGTCAGGGGCTATTTAATTTTTTTTATTGTTGTGCCTCCAGCACCTACTATGTTATTATTAAGTTCATTGTCTTTAATAAATATTTGTGGAATTGAGCTGAATTGAATTGTGGACCTGTCTGAGTGAAGGAGGTGGATTTAGTGAACCTTCGATGTCCACTGAACACACCCTCTTAACTCAGGCAGGCTCACAACCTTCTGATTCTATAGTTCAGGCAAAAAAGGCGAATGGGGCCATAAATAAGATGGAACAGCTATATTTAAAGACAGGTTTTATGTTGTTGTATTCTTAATTCCTGTCCTTTTCCAAAAGGGTAATAATCTGTTGTATTTCACAAGATTAAACCTGTCATCTCTCTAATGCTGACTCCTAATGCTGACTAGACTATTTGGCCCTCATCTAACTTTCAAATTGGTTATAATTAGGATGAAGCTTTGAGTAAAGGGAAGAGAGAGAAAATAATAATATAATAGGATGCTAAGGCTTCCTTAAAATGATAAAACAGAGGAAACTAAAAATAAAATCATTTTTAGCTTTATGGATTGAAGATACGACTTGAATTAATGAATTTGAATTTCAAATTTAACAATGCTTGATTTGGCATCATAGAATTGAAATGTCATCCTGTACTGGTGTTGAAAGAAAGCTCAAGGGAAGGGCTGGGACAAGGGGTTTGTGTGCACTAGGCAAGGTCAACGCCTTACTGCATCCTTCCTGTTTAAAAAGCAACGCTCTTGTTTGAGGCAGCAGAGCCTGGTGGACAGTGTACAGAATCATAAATCAAGAAGACCTGGGGGTCAAGATGGCAGCATAGAGGCAGTGAAAGTTCAGACCTCTGAAAACCCTTCCTTACCAGTTACAAATTAAATGCTCCTAGGGGACTGAAAATCAAACCCAACAACAAGACAGAGTCAAG